>NW_022589717.1:44235339-44391410 GCF_004348235.1 Phoca vitulina | reverse complement strand
GATTTCGCGACCCTTACCCAGGGACCCCAACGCACTAGACGTTGACACATTAAGAAAAAAGAAATATCTCAAATAAACAACCTAATTTTACAATTCAAGGAACTAGAAAAAGAAGAAAAAAACTAAGCCAAAAGTTAGCAGAAGGAAGGAAATAAATATCAGACCAGAAATAAATGAAATAAAGAAGAGAAAAACAAAAGATCAATGAAACTAAGAGCTAGTTTCTTTAAAAGATAAATAAAATTAGCAAACCCTTAGTTAGACTCACCAAGAAAAAGAAGAGCCAGGCTTCAAATAAATAAAATAAGAAATGAAAGGGAGACATTACAACTGATATCATGGAAATAGAAAAAAATCATAAGACTACTATAAATAATTATGCATCAATAAATTGGACAACTTAAGAGAAATGGATAAATTCTTATAAACATACAAACTACCAAGAATCATGAAGAAATAGAAAATTTAAATAGACTAAAGCAAGTAAGGAGATTGAATCAGTAGTCCAAAACATCTCAACAAAGAAAAGCCCAGGACCAGATGGTTTTCCTGGTGAATTCTACCAAACATCTAAAGAATAAACACCAATCATTCTCAAGCCCTTCCAAAAAACTAAGGACAGAATATATGCAAAATCATTTAATGAGATCATTATTTTGATGCAAAACCAGGTAAGGACACTACAAAAACAAAACAAAACAAAACAAAACAAAACTACAGGTCAATATCCCTGATGAATACAGATGCCAAAATTCTCAACAAAATAATAGCAAACTGAATTCAAGAACACATTAAAAGATCATACACCTTGATCAAGTGATATTTATCCCTGAGATGCAAAGATTTGATCCACAAATCTATAAATGTGATACATTAATATAAAGGAAAAAACATATTATCTTGCAAATAAATGCAAGAATCATTTGACAAAATTCAACATCTTTTCCTGATAAAAATCTTTCTTTTTTTTAAAGATTTTTTTAAATTTATTTATTTATTCTAGAGAGAGAGTGAGCATGGGGAGAAGCAGAGGGAGAGGGACAAGCAGACTGCACTGAGTGTGGAGCCCAACTTAGGGCTTGATCTCACAACCCCAAGATTATGACCTGAGCCAAAACCAAGAGTCAGAGACTTAACCGACTGAGCCACCCAGGTGCCCCATGATAAAATCTTTCAAGAAATTGGATATAGAAGGAATGTATCTCAACATAATATAGGCCATATATGACAAGCTCACAGCTAACCTCATACTCAATGGTGAAAAGTTTAAAGCTTTCCTTCTAGGATGAGAAACAAGACAAGTGAGCCCACTCTCACCACTCCAATTCAACATAGTACTGGAATTCCTAGCCAGAGCAATCAGGCAAGAGAAAGAAATAAAAGGCATCCAAATCAGAAACAAATGAAATTGCCTGTTTGCAGATGATACATTCTTATATCCTGAAAACCCTGAAGACTTCCCTTCAAAACTTAGGCCTAATAAATGAATTCAGGAAATTTGCATGATGCAGAATCAACATATATAAATCAATTGTGTTTATATACACTACCAATGAAATATCTGACAAAGAAATTTTTTAAAATCCCATCGGCAATAGCACCAAAACAATAAAATACTTAGGAATAAATTTAACCAAGGAGGTGAAAGATCTCTACACTGAAAATGATAAGATTTTCATGAAAGAAATTGAAGAAAGATATCTCATGTTCATGGATTGGAGGAATTAATATTATTAAAATGTCCATACTATCCAAAGCCATCTATAAGTTCAATGTAATTCCTATCAAAATTCCAATGGCATTTTTCACAGAAATACAAAAAAACAGTCCTAAAATTCGTATGGAATCACAAAAGACATCAAATAGCCAAAGCAATCTTGGGAAAGAAGAACAAAGTTAGAAGCATCATACTTCCTGATTTCAAACTATACTACAGAGCTATAGGAATCAAAATAGTATGGAATTAGTACAAAGACAAACACAGAGACCAATGGAGCAGAATTGAGAGTCCAGAAATAAACTCCCACATATAGAGTCAACTAATATTTGACAAGAGAGTCAATAATACTCAGTGGGGAAAAAATAATCTCTTCAATAAATGGTGCTGGGAAAACCAGATAATCACATGCAGAAGAATGAAGCTAGACCCCCACCAAACTCCTAGAAGAAAACATAGGGTAACAGCATCTTGACATTGATCCTGACAATAACTTTTTTAATATGACAACAAAAGCACAAGCAACAAAAGCAAAAGTAAACAAGTGGGACTGCATCCACTAAAAACTTGTGAACAGCAAAAGAAACAATCAACAAAATGAAAAGGCAACCTATGGAATGGGAGAGAATATTGACAAACCATCTGATAAGGGGTTGATATCCAAAATGTCTATGGAACTCACAGAACTCAATTGTAAAAACAAACAAACAAACAAAACAAATAAGCTGATTGAAATGGGCAAAGGATCTCAAAGGACATTTTTTTCAAAGAAGAAACACAAACGACCAACAAGTACATGAAAATATGCTCAACATCACTCATCATCAGGGAAATGTAAATCAAAACCACAATGGGATATCATCTCACATCTGTTAGAATGGCTATTACCAAAAAGACAAGAGATAAGTATTGGTAAAGTTGTGGAAAAAAAGAAATCCTCATGCGCTGTTGGTGGGAATGTAAACGGTACAGCCATTATGAAAAACAGTATGGAGGTTCCTCAAAAAATTAAAAATAGGACTGCTATATGATCCAGCAATCCCACTTCAAGGTATATATCCAAAGGAAATGAAATCACTATCTTGAAGACATGTCTGCATGTCCATGTTCACTGCAGCATTACTCACAATAGCCAAGACATGGAAACACCGTAAGTGTCTGTTAATGGATTAATGGATAAAGATGTGGTTTATATGCATACAATGGAATTATTCAGCCACAAAAAAAGAAGGAATTTCTACCATTCGTGACAACATGGGGAAACCTGAGGGCATATGCCAAGTGAAATACGACAGAGAAAGACAAATACTGTATGATTTCCTTATATGTGGAATCTAAAAACATTGAACTCACAGAAACAGAGATTAGATTGGTGGTTGCCAGGAGCAAGGTTGGGAAAAATGGGTTAAAGCAGTCAAAGATACATACTTGTAGTTATAAAGTGAGCAAGTCCTTAGGATCTAATGTATAGCATAGTGACAATAGTTAACAATACTGTACTATATACTTGAAAGTTGCTAAGAGAATACATCTTTTAACTTCTCACCACAAAAAGACAAAAGGCAACTATGTAAGGTGATGTAAGGTGTTAACTTCCTTCTGTGGTGATCATTTCACAATATACACGTTTATCAAATCACCACATTGTATACCTTAAACTTACACAATGTTATATGTCAAGTTTATTTCAAAAACTCTGGGAAATAAATACATTATAAATAAATAGGTCTCTAATGCTGGGCGGTGGGGGGAAAACAGATTAGGTTGAAGACTTAACAATGGACAAAAGAACAATGTGAATGTTGGCCTAGTTTAAAAACTCCCAGTCCAAAATCTTTGTCCTTCATCCTCATTTATATTCATAACAATGTCAAAGGGAAGCTCCTTGCCAAGTCCTGATGACTGGGTACATCTGATTGTCATGTTACTGGAAAGGACATCACGTAGAAGTTGTTCATCCAGAACATCCAGTGTTCTTGCCTGGGCTTTAACTTTCGGACAGTTAGAATATTTTCTAAATGCTGGATTCATCTTTGGATTTAAAGTGGATAAAAAAGGCCCTTGTCCCAAATGATTCTCTGGCCTTTGAACATATGCTCTCGGTCAAAAAAAAATTTTTTTTTAAGTCTAATCTCAAAAGAGTAGCTTCAGTAAGAGTGTGAACTTACAGCACCTCTCTTGCTAGGTGTTAAAAAACTTCACGCTCTGACTCTACCAAATTGAAACAGCTCCTCCTTAGATTACAGTTCCTCAGCTCATTGGAACTTATATCCGAAAACCATTTAGAATCATTATAGAGGTATGTAAAAATCATTCTAATCTTTGTTGATTCCTCAGCTTCTAATCTTATTTCTTTGGCCTCAGAATTGGTAAAAAATATATATATAATATCCATATGAATTTTTGTCACTTGCTTTACAAAAATTCTTGTTAAATAAATTCTGATCTTCAAAGGAAATTTCCATTTCTCTTTATCCTCTTCAGAAACTGATGTCCAGTAATGCATATTACAATACAACTCTGCACAATTCTGAAGAATGAAGCTTTAACTCACCTAACGGCTGCTATCCATCAAAACTCTTATGCATCCGTATATCAAATATAGCACAAAAATATATTCATTTTGCCAAAAGGCCTCGGGTTAAATGATTTCATTTTGTGGGTGATGTTTTCAAATACTATCTCAAAGCCTTTCTACAGGAAGGAAAAAGGGCAAAACAAAAAAGCAACCATTTAATTACAGTTAATCTTTTAAGTAAAAATGAGAATTCCAGAATTCTAAAATAAACGTCATTCTTTGTCATATGGTGTGAGTTACAGGGAAAAAAAAAAAGAAAGAAACAGATATCTGAATCAGTAAATGAGTCAGAAAAGCTCAGAAACATACTTCGCTTCATAAAGCCCAGGACCTTCAGAAATCGTATTACTGAACACCTGTGCCATGGAAGATTTATATATTAAAGTTCATGCTGCAACTAGAGGTTCCCTGCAATATCAATTTCAAACGACAATCTGAGGTTTTTTACAGCAGCAATTGTCAGAAGTAGTCATTTCACTTCTTATTATTCATTTCACTTATACTATAGCATATTAGCTAGATACTGTATTGATCCTTGCTCCATCAAATTTTGGCATTCACAACACAGACAAATTTTTGGTTTGAAAAATAAGTCAGTATTATAATCTACTCACTGATAATAGTGATGACATTGACAAAATTATGGCTGGTTAGGTTATGGAATTGAGGTGAGTCAAAAGGAATTCCTGTTTCAGAATAAAAATGCCTTTTTATCTATGCTCACATCTCCTTAGGGCACATGTTAAGAGATTACTTAAACTGCTCCACAAATCAGGATAAATATATAGCCACATTTTTATTTTTCTAATTAATTAATAGCTTGAGCATCACTTGCCATATTAGCAGGAAATTCAGCATTCATTTAGTCAACAAATATTTATTGAGTGACCACTATGTACCAGTCACTGGTCTATGCTTGGGACACATCAATAAGCAAAGCATACAGGAATCCCTGCCTTCAGTTAACTGACACTCTACTGCATCTTTCTTTGGAGGCACTCCCTCCCAAATTTCCCAAAACCTAACCGCTTTCTCAGTCCCTATATGAGAAGGTCAGTCCAACTTCTACACCCAAGCAAAGAGAATCTTTATTCTTCTGACGATTCCATCAATGCCATTCTTCTTGCTGGCACATTGTGGTTGATACCCCTGATCCCAGTTCAATAGATGATACTGACACTAAATCTTATTTTGATGCTAGTCAGCTGGGCTGATATTCATTTGGTTACCACACAAGCCCCAAGTGGATCTTAAGGAGAAGATCACCCAACTCCCTCTAAGTTAGAACAAACCAGAGCAAGGCTCTCAATTGCCTGAATTCCCATAGTTGCCAATTCTCAGTCTGCCCCCAAGGAGTCAAGTCCAGGAGCACTATGCTTAGGCACCATTCCTTTGTAGCCCTTGAGACTCTAGCCCTCTTCCGTTCTAAGAAATACACATTCTCAGATATCAGGCAGGGGCTCCCCTTCCATCTGGGAAACCCAAAGAATCTGATTATGCCTCTCTTCTTAGAAAATAAAAGTATCCTTTCAACCTGTAGAAGGCATTACACTATTCACTCATTCATTTATTCATTCACTTACCAATACTTGTTGACCACCTACTCTCTGTCAGATATTGCTCTTAACCCCATTTACCTCCAGGAAGACCCTTTTTGGAGAAAGCTGCCTTTATACCTATAAGGCATGACAAGATGACTTTCTGACAGTTCTCTCCCTAGAATAAAAGGGGGAAAAAAAAACATAAATGGGACTTACCACTGGACATCCTATTATAAATAACAACAACAATAAAAAAAGTGTTTAAATTTTTTAAACATCCAGGTGATAGTGAAAACAGTGACCATGGAAATAATTATCAATTCCTTTACAAATAATATATTAAAATTATTTTAGGAAGGAAACATACCTGAATTCTGAAATTACCCAGCTTTGCAGCTGTTTGGTTGTTTTTTTTTCAAAAGCTCATGTGGATTATTTCTACCAACATGAAAAAAGAAACAAACAACAACAAAATTATTTAATCAAGTATTCATTTTTTTTTTAATATTTTATTTATCTGAGAGAGAGAGACCACAAGCGGTGGGGCGGGGCAGAGGGAAAGGGAGATACAGACTCCCAGCTGAGCAAGGAGCCCCACGCCAAGCTCTATCCCAGGACCCCGAGATCATGACCTGGGCCAAAGGCAAACACTTAACCGATTGAGCCACTCAGGTGCCCCTTAAGTATTCATTTTTAAAGAAAGCTTTCTGCTTAGGACAAGTCATTGACTTGGAAGGTTGGAAGAGTCCAATCCAGTCTTAGCTCCTGAATGCCCCGGGCCATGGTTCGTGGCCTATGCATAATGCCTCTGAGTTCAGACCAGTCTCCCCCATGAGCCCCCCTCCCACTCCCCCGTGCTTTAATAGTGCTGCCAGTAACATCATACTATCTGGCTCCCTATGGCTTCAAACTATTGGTACCAAATACTATATTTCTGAGTCATATAATTCCTCTTCTCTGTGTAACAGGCCCTGAAATATGTGAAGAAGCTTTGAATCCCCATTTTTCCTCTTACAACTATTTTCAATTATTCTCCTGCAACTGTTCTCAAATGGCATCCTTTCTAGTCCCTTCATAAAATAGTCACCGTCTTTTGAACATACTTCATTTGTCCATATACCTTTTAAAGAATAATGCCAATACCCTTTTTATCTGGAATTTACAGTTTGAAAAATGTTCCTTAAGGAAATAATCTGGAATCTGAGCAAATATTTATCTATCTTAATATTCATCACAACATTATTTATAGTATTTAAGAATAATAGTACAGTGGGGCACCTAGGTGGCTCAGATGGTTGGGCGTTTGCCTTTGGCTCAGGTCATGATCATGGGGTCCTGGGAGCGAGGCCCACATTGGGCTCCCTGCTGAGAGGGCAGCCTGCTTCTCCCTCTCCCTCTGCCTGCCGCTCCCCCTTTTTGTACTCTCTCTCGCTAAAAAAAAAAAAAAAAAAAAAAAAAAGAATAGTATAGTACACCTATATGATAAAACTTAAAAGCATGTTAAAGAAGTAACTGAATAATATTTAAATGTTCACTATATGTTGCCAAGGAGAAAAAAGAGATTACAAAAGACCAAAAAATTAAAAATAGAGCTACCCTATGACCCAGAAAGTGCACTACTAGGTATTTACCCCAAAGACACAGATGTAGTGAAAAGAAGGGCCATATACACCCCAATGTTCATAGCAGCAACGTCCGCAATAGCTCTTTCTGTGGAAAGAGCCAAGATGCCCTTCAACAGATGAATGGATAAAGAAGATGTGGTCCATATATACAATGGAATATTACTCCGCCATCAGAAAGGATGAATACCCAACTTTTACATCAACATGGATGGGACTGGAGGAGATTATGCTAAGTGAAATAAATCAACCAGAAAAAGTCAATTATCATATGGTTTTACTTATTTGTGGAACATAAGGACTAGCATGGAGGACATTAGGAGAAGGAAGGGAAAAATGAAGGGGGGGGAATCGGAGGGAGAGATGAACCATGAGAGACTATGGACTCTGAGAAACAAACTGAGGGTTTTAGAGGGGAGGGGTGGGGGGGGATGGGTTAGCCTAGTGATGGGTATTAAGGAGGGCACGTACTACATGGAGCACTGGGTATTATATGAAAACAATGAATCGTGGATCACTACATCGAAAACTAATGATGTATTATATGGTGACTAACATAACATATAAAATAAAATTTAAAAAAAAAGATTACAAAAGAATGTATAATAAAATCATTTGTGTGTATGTATCTCCGTGTGCATAAACCTGGAAGAATATATAACAAACATTAACAATGGTTCTCTCTAATTGATGGGATTATAGATGATTTTCCAGACTTTCCAGATTTTTGATAGTGAAAATACATTACTCTGTAATGAAAACAAATAATAAATGTTATTTTTTTAAATCATATTGGCAAAAGCTGAAAGCAAAAACTGAAGGTGTGGCCTGATCAACTCCCAGCGAGTGGAGTACCACACCCTTACCTAATTAATGCCCTTGCACTAACACTGCATAACATATTGCTGGGTTTGTGGCCATGTTACAGAGTTGATTCATCTTGAGAATATTCTTCTTTGTTGCCTTCAAAACATTTCACAACTATTACCATTACATCTCTCATCATGTCCTTGAACATTAGCTGGTTTTTTGTTTTGCTTTGTTGTCATTCATAATATTTTCATTCTTAAAAAAAATGACTCCCGGGGCACCTGGGTAGCTCAGTCATTAAGTGTCTGCCTTCGGCTCAGGTCATGATCCCAGGGTCCTGGGATCGAGCCCCACATCAGGCTCCCTGCTCCATGGGAAGCCTGCTTCTCCCTCTCCTACTCCCCCTGCTTGTGTTCCCTCTCTTGCTGTGTCTCTCTCTGTCAAATAAATAAATAAAATCTTTAAAAAAAAAAATGACTCCCATGATGGTCACCTTGTTCCTCCCTCCCCTGTTAGCCCCACTGAGCCTCCACCATGCCCAGCGTGGCACATTCAGCAATGGTTCATCCCAAGACCTTCCCAGAAACTGGTGAAGAAGTGGGCCTGCGTGTGAGCAAAGTGATCACCAAGAAGTTCAGCCATCAAGATACCAGAGTGGAGACTACTGAAAATGTGTGAGACAAAGCTGTCTGTATCATACGGAGTGACTATGAAGACATTAATGATAATTAAATGGCATCTCTCATCATGATCAACACTTGTAAAATTTGCGTCATCCATATGCCGAACAAGAATTTTTTTAAATGAGCCATGCTCCAATTTCTACAGAACTTGTAACCAATACAATTTCAGTAACAAGGCAGATATGCACTTCTCAGTTACAGAGATTTTTTTAAAAATATTCTTGTAGAGGGGCGCCTCGGTGGCTCAGTCAGTTAAGCATCTGCCTTTAGCTCAGGTCATGATCCCAGGGTCCTGGGCCCATCGTCCAGAGTCAGCTCCCTGCTCAGTAGGGAGTCTGCTTCTCCCTCTGCCTCTGCCCCTCCCCCCACCTCCATCCCACTCTCTCTCTCTCAAACAAAAAAATAAAATCTTTGAAAAAAAATAGTCTTGTAGATAGTTTATATGCAGAACCTATAGTCCGCAGTGGATTCAAGAAAATACCACAGAGTGGAGGAACTATATCGTTGTTTTCCCTAATTGCAGACAGACTCAATGCTGAATTTACTTTAATTTACAAAGAATGAAAGCCATTGGGGTGGATAGGGTGATTTTGTTTGATGTTAAAAACTGTGTGACTATCCTTGTGAATGACAAGACTGACACTTGTCGCCAGTATGTCACATTGCAGACAGCTACTCTTGGCTGAAACCATGAAAGTTTAAGATATTCTTACTCATGGAATCTTCTTTAACCAGCTATTTCCAGAATAACTAAGGCTGACTTTAAGGCTGTCATTGTCAAAACTACAGTTCCCAAAGAGGACAAAATGAAACTGTCCTCCAAAATTCAGGCTGTGGCAATTTTACCGATCTTGGTGAGGCAATCTAGAACACAAAAAGGTGAATCTGTTTACCTATTTTGTCATGTCCCACTGTAAAATACTGTTTTTTGAACTATTCTACTAATAACATAATTATGTGTTTTAACAGTTCAATTATACATGTTTATAAATGTATGTGTTCTGAACTATTATACCCTGGGATATTTTTGCTTGTTTTTGTTTTGTTATGCTTCTAATGTTAAGACTCTCCAATACTAAAGCAAAAAAATTATAGAGTGCTTGATATTTATTCCTATCAAACTTCTTGTACTATTTGGTTCATCTCTCTACCCATGTCGAGACCTCTTTCATCTGATTCCATCATTTGGTTTCTTTATTAATCCTCTTAACTCTGCATCACGCACAAATTTGACAAATGTGTCTTCATCTCTTTATCCAAATGCCTAATGAATGTACCAAACAGAATTTGGGCCAGGATAAAGCCATGATACTTACCATCAGCAAGCTGTCATCAGATAAACACCTTCTGGATGAAGGTGTTCAACCAGAAACTCATCAAGCCAGCAGTACTATGATTCAGCCCATACGTCTCCCCTCTGTGTGATATCATATGATACCAACAAAAGACTTTACAGAGGATATTTGACTTTTTCAAAAAATTAAAGTGAACTCTTTGTTTCACACTTATACCAATGAGGTCAAAAGTTTATTAAACCAGGGGTGAGCCGAACCTGAAGAGTAAAGAGACCTATTCAAACTTGGTTGCAATTACTGTCTCAAGTAGAAAAATGCATCACCCAAAGCATTCACTTCCTGACCTGACATTTCACCATAGACCTATGGTATTTCTTCTGCCCTATAAATAGGAATCAGAGAGACCAAGTTTTATTCATCTCCATTTATTCCACAATGCCTAGAACACAGCTTTATACATGATACTGTGGAGTCTACTCCCTGCCTGTCTCAGGTCAGGATGCTCCTGCCAAAATAGAAGTGTCTGTCACTGCCCACTAGAAGTCCAGGGGTCACTTGAGCTTACTATTTCCCATGGCATTGCAGAGAGAAGCATATAAATAGATCAGCCAAAATATGTGTCATGCTCAAGGCAGGGGGCATAACACTGATTCCCTACTCGACAAATGATGAGGTAATTGGCTAAAAATACCTCTAGGTGTAGGTAGGAAGATGTTGCTACTGATATGCAGCCAACATTTTAGTTGTTGATATTAGCTATAGATGACTTCAAATGAAGCACAGTAATCCCTCCATTTAATAACAATAATGATCCCTTACTTCAGACAGCTGGTTGAGCAAGGTCATCCCAGAGCCACAAGGCTTGGACATGTGAATGGTATATCCATTCCAGATAATTGATCACTAGCTATCAGACCACTCCTGGGTATGGATCCAGGCTCTGCCTAGCCTTTTGCTTATTTGCTTATTCAATGCTCTCTTCCTGCCTCACCTAAACTTTCATTACCCCTCCCACACAAAAGTCCCTGACCTGCTTCTTTTTCTCTGACACTAGAACTCAATGTGTCCCCTCTCCCTGAAGCATTAGCAACACAGAACATATTTATCTTTTTCTAAGGTAGAAAATGGATATTTTTTTAGAAAAAAAAAAATTGGCCAGCCTACACCCTTTGGTGAATAAAGAGATTCTTTATTATGTCTTAGGGAATTTCCAATTTCCCCAAAGATTCTTCTAAATACTTCAGGAACAAAACCTTGTGTTTTCACATCGAAACCTTTCAGATGAGTCTGTGCTGCACTCAAAATGCAAAATCAAGAAATGCTTGCTCTGTGCACAGATCAATGACTCAATACAGGTTATAAAAGATATTCGGAACGTAGTGAGTTCAGAGAACTACAGCTGGAGGTCTAGGCATGTAACACTGCGCGACACTTCTTAGAAAAGACGAGCAAAGACGTTAGGACCTAGAAAACAGCGAGATGGAGAAATTCAGTTTTCTGCCTCAATAGACCAGGGAGTTGAGGCAGGAAAAGGAGGCTGAAGCAGAGATCGTGGATTCCAAGAGACTGGCACAAACATCAGGGAAGAATGTTCAAGTGCAGGGAAAGATTCAGAAGAGTTATAAATCACTTGCAAGGTCTAAGCAGAAAACAACTAGCTGAATCCTATGGCTTAAAACAAGTGCAGGAGAGCCCCTTAGTGTTCCGGCGCATAAATGCTGCTCCACGTCCAGCTCCACGTCCAGCTCCCAGTGCCCCTCCCGCACGGCATGGCCATGACTTCGGCGCTCTCCCTGCCCAGGGGAAACGCTCCTCTCTAAGGGCACCAAACCCGATACAGTTGATGTAGTAAGGCATTCAGAGATGTTTTTAACATGTCCCATTTCATAGCCTACCCACGCTTTTTATAGAAAAACTAAATTCAAAAGAGAAAACAACTTGCAAGAGAGTAGCATGAAGAGAAATCTGAGGAAAACCTACAGGACCAGAACCCAGAACGTCTTCCTCACTGGCCCTAAGCTTTTCCTCTTTACTGGGCCACCTCCAGGCTCTAAGTTGGCTTTTCAAACTGGTTTACGATGAAAAGTAATAATAATAGGGGCGCCTGGGTGGCTCAGTTGTTATGCATCTGCCTTTGGCTCAGGTCATGACCCCGGGGTCCGGGGATGGAGCTCCGAGCTCCGCATCCAGCCCCGCATGGGGCTCCCTGCTCCGAGGGAAGCCTGCTTCTCCCTCTCCCACTCCCCCTGCTTGTGTTCCCTCTCTCACTGTGTCTCTCTCTGTCAAAAAAATAAATAAAATATTTAAAAAATTAAAAAAGAAAAGTAATAATAAAAGGCTTAGATAGCATATTTATACAAAATAAATTTCAGTTTCCTCTCTTGAGTTCACTTTCAGCAGACAGACGTGCTATAGGTCCCCCCCCAAAAAAAAGGTGTCAAATGCTCTTTCGTTACTAAATATGTTTCTGGCAAAGTTATTGCTGTACTTTCACTTGTACCTCCATAAACTGGGTCTAGTTAACACCTCCCTCTCCTCCACAGCAATACTAAATATGAGCTGCAGTTTAAAAGATTTGAAGTTCCTGATGATTAAAAGGCTCTGGTGCAGGCAGACTGCTTTCTAGACAACTACTAATCACAATATCTACCAATTATTGAAGCTCTTGTATGTGCTATCCACACTAAGGAAGACGTACATTCTATGTAAAATACTAAAACTTAGAGAATGTTGGGAATTTATCCACACACATATCTAAACTGCAAATTTAAACCCAAGTGCGTCTCCCAAAACTCAGATGCTTCCCATTAATACCCTACTGCCTCTCTGGACCTACTTCAGTGTGGGAAGATTGATGCAAAAGAAATATTTCACTATGAACATTTCATTATCTCTTTCTTAGACTTGTGTTTCCCTCTTAGAGTAATTCTACTTATTTCTTAATATCCAAATCAGTATATATCAAACATCATTTTAACAAGTGTTATAATTTTATTAGCATTTATTTTTATACTTATTTTCAAATAAAATACTTCATATTTCCTCTCAAATAAGGCTCCCTCGTTTTCCAAAGAGGAATTAATTCATTTATATCACCAAAACTCACAAAGCTTTTTAGTGGCACAACTAGGCCAAAAATACATATTTTTTAAAGATTTTATTTATTCATTTGAGAGAGACAGAGACAGAGTACAAGCAGGGGGAGAGGCAGAGCAAGAGGGAAAAGCAGACTCCCCACTGAGCAGAAAGAATCCTGAGATCAAGACCTGAGCCAAAGGCAGACACTTAACCCTCTGAGCCACCCAGGCACTCTCAAAAATACATATTTACACTGTACTTCTCTGCCTAGTCCTTTCCATATGCCATGATTCCTATGTGACTTTTGGCCTAGTCTCTAATTTTTTTCCATGATGTGGTTCCACTTACCCAATTGCCAAATACAGTGTAAAATAATTATTCATTTATTCCAGAAATATTTATGTATTACCTCAGATGTCCCAGGCACTAAGAGAGCACCTAGTTCTGGACTGTCTTCAAGGAGTTTACCAGTTATGGGAGAGGGGCAGACCTATGTGCAATGTTATGGATGTTGTGATAAATCTGCAAAGGGTAATGGTAAGAAGTGGCGAAATAAATCCAGGAAGGACACTCACAATAAGTTTCAAAGTGGCAGGTGAACTTTGAGATAAATGATTCATGTATCCTTTGTACGTCATCTTTCTGGGTCACCTACCCACACACACTTCCTTTCCACTTCCTTATGCAATCATCACCTCTCCCTTCCTCCTACTCACTCAGTTCCTACCCAGCCATGTGCAACAAATTGCCTCAGTCATACTCCAGAGTATTTAAGATATTCCCTAGCAGCGCTGATCTCAATTTATAACACCACACGATTTAAAGTGGACAGCTTCTGTAACCACTCTAATACTGCGTGGGTTTCTAAGAAAACAGACTACCAAATCGAATAAAGTGCGAAGTCAAAACCTCACCCATCTCAGTCCCAAACGGAGTCCCAATCAGAGTCCCAAACAGAGTCATCCTGCAGTGTAGGCACTGCTGACCCCAGCAACTCCATCCATTACTGGCACATCACAAGTAAGACCCAGCCGCCCTTAGAAAGGCTCCGTTTGCTTCTCTGAAGAAAAACAGACACGCACACTTTCTCTTCACGAGAACACAGCTGCATAGCAACCAGCACGGAGCAGCTAGGAAAAAAAAGAACACTCAAATGCCCTGCCAGCCAACTCCACCAAGTCAAACCTGGAACTAATATAACATGTTGACAAAGCTATTCCTCCAGCACCTACACATCCAACAACAGCAGCCAAAACAAAACCCTAGAACCTGTCAAGTGAGCATGTTTTTCTATTGTTCCATAGATCCCACTGTCATCTAGATGCTAGCTGTTTACATGGATTCATGCCGTGCTCACATAGCCAGTTTTAATTTCAATTATTGCCTATTTGCAAACTCACTGAGGATATAAACAAAATACGAATAGATCATCCTTCATTTTAAAAATTTTATAATAATAAAATTCACAATATGCATTTCTGTCCTCCTTCTCCCAAATGTTGTTAAAGCAACTTTTTTTTAAAAAACATCTAGTTCCAGGTTTTAACATTCCCCTTGCCCCCCAGTCCTATTAGCTCAGCAAGGTGTTTTCTCAAGAGTCAAACATAAAACTTCAATCAAACACTGTGAACTCACATGACTAAGTTGGATATCTTGTAAAATAACAGCACCTTAAATTGTTAACTCAGATGTTGGCCAACACTCTTCCAATCACCATATAGCGCTTTCTTCTGCTTAAAAAAAAAAAAAAAAGAACCGTATGCCTTATAAATATCTTATGCGCATATAATTCTATTTTTCCCAGCTTTATTGAGATAAAATTGTACGATGTAGTGATTTGATATCCATACGTATTACAAAATGATTACCACAATAAAGCTAATTAATATATGCATCAACTCAGAGAGTTACCATTCATTTTTGTGGTGAGAACTTTAAAAATCTATTCTTTCAGTAACTTTCAAGTATATAATACGGTATTATTAACTATAGTCAGTATGCTGTACATCCCCAGAACTTACTCAAACTAGAAGTTTATAGTAACCACCTTCAACATTTCCCCCAACCCTGCCCCTGGCAATCACCAATCTAATCTCTGTTTCTAAAAGTATAATGTTTTTCGTTTCCACCTATGAGTGAAATCATTCAGTATTTGTCTTTCTCTGACTTATTTTACTTAGCATATGCCCTCAGGTTTATCCACGTTGTCACAAACGGTAGGATTTCCTTCTTTTTGTGGCTGAATAATTCCATTGCTTGTGTATAAACCACATCTTCATCCATTCAGCCACTGACAGACACTTAGCTTGTTTCCATGTCTTGGCTATTGTGAGTAATGCCGCAGTTAACATGGGGCTGCAGACGTCTCCTCAAGATAGTGATTTCATTTCCTTCAGATATATACCCAGAGGTGACATTGTAATCCTATTGGGAATTTTTTGAGGAAATTCCACACTATTTTTCATAGTGGCTGCAACAATTGACATTCCCACCAATAGTGCACAAGGATATTTTTTCCTCCACATCCTTGCCAACATTTGTCTTTTTGATAATAGCCATTCTAACAGGTGTGAGATGATATCTCATTGTGGTTTTGAGTCACATTTCCCTGATGATGAAGGATGTTGAGCATGTTTGCACGTACCTGTTGGCCATCTAAATGCCTTCTTTGGAAAAATGTCTTTTCAGGTCATTTGCACATTTTTCAATTGTTTTTTTGTTTGTTTCAGGGGGGTTTCGGTTTTTTTTGTTTTGTTTTGTTTTGTTTTGTGTTTTGCTATTGAGTATGAATTCCTTAGGTATCCTTTTGGATATCAACCTCTTAGATATATGGTTTTAAATATTCTCTCCCATTCCAGAAGGCTGCCTTTTCATCTTTTGATGGTTTCCTTTGCACAAGCTTTTTAGTTGTGTAGTCCCACTTGTTCTTTTTGCTTTTGTTGTTTGTGTTTTTGTTGTCATATCAAAAAAAAAAAAAAAATCATCATTGCCAAGAGCCATGTCAAGGAGTTTTTCTCCTAGTTTTCTTCTAGAATTTTTACAGTTTCAGGTCTTACATTTAAGTCTTTAATCCATTTTGAGTTAATTTTGGTGAATGGGGTAACACAAAGATTTAGCTTCATTCTTTGGTGTGTGATTATCCAGTTTTCTCAACGCCATTTATTGAGGAAACTATTCCTTCTTCCACTGAGTATTTTTAGCTCTTTTGTCAAATATTAGTTGACTATATATGCAGGGGTTTATTTCTAGGTTCTTGATTCTGTTGCATTGGTCTCTGTGTCTATTTTCATGCTAATACTATACTGGTTTGCTTATTATAGCTCTATAGTATAGTTTGAAATCAAAAAATATGATGCTGCAAGCTTTGCTCTTCTTTCCTAAGATTGCTTTGGCTATTCAGAGTCTATTGTGGTTCCATATGAATTTTTATTAGTTTTATTAGTTTTTAATGTATACATCTTTCACCTCCCTCATTAAATTTATTCCTAAGTATTTGTTTTTGCTGTTATTGTCAATAGGATTTTTTAAATTTCTTTGTCAGATCCTTCATTGATAGTGTATAGAAATTCAATTAATGTATGTATGTTGATTATTGTATCATGCAAATTTGCTGAATTTGTTTATTCGATCTAAGAGCTTTGGGGGCAGAGTCTTGTAAATATAAGATCACATCATCTGCAAACAAAGACAATTTTATTTCTTTCTCTCTGATTTGGATGCCCTTTATTTCTTTTTATTGCCCGATTTCTCTGGGTAGAACTGTCAGTAGTATGTTGAATAAAAGTGGCAAGAGTGGGCTCACTTGTCTTATTCCTGATCTTAGTGGAAAAGCTTTCAACCCTTCACTGTTGAGTATGTTATCTGGGGATTTGCATATATGGCCTTTATTATGTTGAGCATGTGGTTTTTATTATGTGTCACATTTATCGATTTGCATATGTTGAACCATCTTTGTATATCAGTAATGAATCCTACCTAATCATTGTGTACTATTCTTTTAATGTGCTGTTGGATTTGGTTTGCTAGTATTTTGTTGAGAATTTTTGCATCTGTATTCATTAGGAATATTGTCCTGTAGTTCTCTTCTTTGTAATGTCCTTATCTGGCTTTGTAGTACAGTAATGCTGGCCTTGTGAAATGAGTTTTGGAGTGTCCCCTCCTCTTCAGTATTTTGGAAGAGTTTGAGAAGTTTTGGCACTAATTCTTCTTTAAATGTTTCATAGACTTTACCAGAGAACCATCCAGTTCTGGGCTTTTCTTTTCTTTTTTCAGTCTCCTTAGTCATTACTGGTCAGTTCAGATTTTCTATTTCTTCATGATTCAGCCTTTGTAGGTTGTATGTTTTTAGGAATTTATCCATTGCTTTTGGTTGTCCAATTCGTTGGCGTATAATTTTAGAAGTCTGTTACAACCCTTTGCATTTTGGGGATGTCAGGTATAGTGTCTCTTCTTTTATTTCTCATTTTTTAAGAGTCCTTGTCTTTTATTCTTGGTTAGTCAAGTTAAAAGTTTGTCAGTTTTGTTCATCTTTTCAAAGAGTCAACTCTTAGTTTTGTTGAAAATTTCTATTGTTTTCTTATTCTCTATATCATTTACCTCTGCTCTAATCTTTATTATTTTCTTCCTTCTGCTAACTTTGGGCTTAATTTGTTCTCCTTTTTCTAGTTCCTTAAAGTGTAATGTTAGGTTGCTTATTTGAGATCTTTTTTTTTTTCTTGAGATATGCATTTAGAACTATAAACTTTCTTCTTAGAACTGCTTTGTTGCATCTCCTAAATTTTGGTATATTTTGTTTCCAATTTCATTTGTCACAAGATTTTTTTTATTTCCCTTTTAATTTTCCTTTGATTCATTGATTGTTCAATAGTGAACACATATTTGTGAATTCCATATATTTGTGAATTTTCCAGCTCTCCTCCTCTTATTGATTTCTAGTTTTATTACCATTTGGTCAGAAAAAATACTTGAGGGGCACCTGGGTGGCTCGGTCGTTAAGCATCTGCCTTCATCTTAGGTCATGATCCCGGGGTCCTGGGATCGAGCCCCACATCGGGCTCCCTGCTTGGCGGGAAGCCTGCTTCTCCCTCTCCCACTCCCCAGGCTTGTGTTCCCTCTCTCACTGTGTCTCTCTCATTCAAAGAAATAAATAAATAAAATCTTTAAAAAAAAAAAATACTTGATATAATTTCCATTTTCTTGAATTTGTTGGGACTTGTTTTCTGGCCTAACATAAGGTCTATCCTAGAAAACATTCCATGTACACTTGAGAACAATGTGCATTCTGCTCGTACTGGATAAAATGTTCTGCATATATCTGTTAGGTCCATTTGGTCTATAGTGTTTTTCAAATCTGCTGTTTCCTTGTTGATTCTCTCTGGATGATCTGTCCATTGTTGAGAATGGGATATTAAAGTCTCTGACTCTTATTGTATTGCTGTTTATTTCTCCTTTTATTTTATTTAGTATTTGCTTTATATATTTTGATGCTTTGATGTTGGCTGCATAAATGTTTACAGTTGTCATATCCTTGATGAATTGACCCCTTCTTTCATTATATAATGACCTTCATTGTTGGACCATTTTTAGCTTGAAGTCTATTTTGTCTGATATAAGTATAGTTACCTGTGATTTCTTTTGTTTACCATTTGCTTGAAATATCTTTTTCCATTCCTTCACTCTCAGACTATGTGTGTCCTTAAAAGTGAATCTTTTGAGGTCAGCATGTCATTGGCTCTTGTTTTTTAATCCATTCTATGTCTCTTTATTGGAGAAAAAATCCATTTATATTTAAAGTAGTTATTGTAAATAAGTAAGAACTTACTAATGCCATATAGCTCATTGTTTTCCAACTACAGACACTTTTCTTCTTGCTTCCTCTTTTATGTCTTCCTTTGTGATTTGATGAATTTTTGTGGTGTTATGGTTTGAATCCTTTATCATAATCTTTTGTGCATCTACTATAGGTTTTTCCTTTGTGGTTACCATGAGGCTTACATAAATTATCTTTTAGTTATAATGTGCTATTTTAAGCTGCCAACATCTTAACCTCAATAGCGTACAAAAACTTTATGCTTTTACTTTTCTGCCATTTACATTTTAGATTATTGATGTTATATTTCACATATTTTTATTTGATGTATCCATAATAAATTATTGTCATTATGGTTATTTTTAATACATTTGCTTTTTAACTTTTAAGCTGGAGTTGTAAGTGAATTATGTACCATTAAAATATTAGAAAATCTGACTTTGGTTATATTTTATTATTACCAGTGAGTTTTACAAATTTATATGTTTTTTTCTATGTTAATTAGCATCCTTTCATTTCCACTTGAAGAATACCCTTTAGCATTTTCTGTAAGGTAGGTCTAGTTATGATGAACTTCCTCAGTTTTTGTTTGTTCAGAAAAGTCTTTATTTCTCATTCTTTTCTGAAGGACAGTTTTGCTGGGTATAGTACTCTCTGTTAATGATGGTTACTCTATAGCCCTTAGTAAATTTCTGTCTTTACCAGAGCCCAAGGGCTATTTTTGTGCTTCTCCTATAAACTCCAAGATGCATTCAAATTAAGTACTGAGATGTCCAGTATCTGTACTTCATCTGGTATATATTGGTCACGATGCAGGGCTGTCCACTCTAACTCAAAGAATTGTTCCTGGAGCAGGTGCCATTTAAAGATAGCAATTTTTCAAGTTCCTATGTATGTGATCTCCCAATTATTCCCAGATGAGGCATGGGCTAGCACAAGAACCCAATTAGTCTGAATAGCAATTGGGATTTACTTCTACTGGTCAGTGGGAAAAGGCTAAAGTGTCCATTATGAACTTCGGTAAGAATGCCTTAATTTGTTCCCATCCATCATCCCACCCAAGAAACCTAATGCCGATTGTGGAATCTTTCGTTTTATCTGTGACCCTACTATCACTCATTTTGGTTACTCATCAAAGCTGAAAGTTTATCATTCACAGGAGTTTCATCCAGCCATCTATCCACTCAAAGCCCATCATCATCCTATCAATACGTTATGCTAGATAAGACTTGATGGCAGCCACTCAGATTGGTATTTTTGTGAAACTTTACATATTGGAAAGTTTGCATTTGCCTAGAGAAATACTGCAAATAATATGACAAGAAATACTCCATCAGGGTGGTTAAGCCCATGGACTCTGAATCAGACTGTCTGGGTTCAAATCTTAGCTCTGTTACATACATACATATGAACTTCTATGTCTCAATTTCCCAATTTATAAAACAAGGCTAATAATAGTAGCTACCTCACAGAGTTGAGCTTTGAACCCTAATTTTTAACCAACTGGATCTCAATATTTCCACACATACAAAACAAGCTCTTATCCTAAAAATAAAACTCCTAATTAAAAGGAGATTAGATACATGTTCACAAAAATACCTTTTACAGTTGCAAACTCTAAGAAATAGTACTCTTTTGGGTTTTAATCTGTTTTTTGCAAAGTTACTTATTTGAGAGACTCTTACCTTGCTTAAACTGTTTCTTTTTTTTTTTTTTTAATGTTATGTTAGTCACCATACAATACATCATTGGTTTTTGATGTGGTGATCCACGAGCCATTGAAACTGCTTCTTTCTTAGATTGAGGGGCAAAAGCCAATTCACTGAACAACTTGAAGCTTCTATTAATTTGAGTATTCCAGTGAAGTTAATTTATGATTTTACAATTTTTCTGACCCAATACAGCCATACTATCTGCATTTTACTGAAGATGATAATCACTGGCCATCTCACCCCAACCTTTTATTTTGAACTTGTTGGTAGTATCACATTGCCACAGGCACCATTTGCCCCACTCCCTTTTACTCCTTGGTAATAATCTAGTCACAAGAAGTGATGAGCATGGAAAAACAAATATTATTGCTGTTGAAAGTCATGGGTACATGATTCTCCACCAAGTGCTATACACTTTCATTGCCCCTGTTATCTTAACAGCACTATATCAGTATTTCTCTGATCAGGTAGTCTTTACTGGGCCAGTCCCAGTTTTGGCTCCATTTGTTTTGATGGAGCATTGATTTCTCTATTAAAAATTGCACCCATTGTGGAATGTGTTTTCCTCCCTTGAGGGCTATGAATATAGACCTGTAAATCAAGGTTTGTGATCAAAGCTATGCCAATCAGACTCATGAGGGTTTCTGTATCTTTATTAGAATGATGTAAGAACAAAAAAATCAGAATTTATTTATTCCAGTGATGATTCATAGACAAGGCCATTGAATAGTTTTGCTCCTGAAGCCAACCCCTCTCAGACTTATTCTTCAGCATTTCTGCATATACTTTTAATAAATTCTTTAATTTTTTTGCTTTTAGTCAATATTAATTTCTGTACCTTGAAACAAAAGGATCCTAACTATTAGAATTTGTACCTGTTCATGGCCCCAAAGTTAAAAATCAAAATCCCTCTTGATGATGTGGGTTTGTTCTACCCTACGGGTTTCCCAGAATGAAAGCAACCATCCCAATTATGCTCTGCTTACAAGAAATTTACTACTTTTCATTAAAAAGGCATTTTACATGAAAGAATTATGATAAGAACCTGAAAATGTGCTGGTTATTTTCCATTTCTCGTTCCAGATCTTCTCTCCCCTTGTTTCCCTACTCTGCCTGAGGCCACAGAGGCTCATCTGTTTGGACTCATCAACAGGCTCCCTTGCACTGTTGCTTCCAGTTGGGCTCAGTCAATGGAGAGCTCCCAGAAAAAGATCAAGGAAATAAGAGAGTGAGGTTGGTGTGTTAGTCCTTGGGCTTCCTCCTTTCAGGTTGGCCTTGGGCTGGGTGCCTGGCTGCCTCTACCCCATGTAGCAGCCCCTGCCAGGCAGCCCTTTCCATACAACCCCTCTCTTCTCACCTATGTAGGCCTAGGAATGGTGTAGCCACAGAGTGCTGAATTATCTCAGTAGCTCCTCCACATGCAAGCTATACCTCTATAAATACTGCTGATATCTTAGTGTTTCATCTACTTCCTGACAGAAGCCCACCTAATATAGCAAAGATGGGTTCCAACTATGTACATAGTTGTCAATATCTTTAACCACATCCAAGAAAGGAAAAACAAAGACTCGTGATCTGATGAAGAAGTGACCCAGGCAGCTGCTATAATTTCCTCATTTAGCTCAGTTTTCAAATTTCTGCAGGACTGAGGACCCTCATAGGCACTGGTCCCTTTTTAACTATTCATCCCAAGTTTATGATAGAATTTTCTTTTTCTTGCTGCAAGTGGTATAAAGGTGAAGTAGTATAGTCAGCTCTTATCAAGACTTTAGGCAGCAGGGAAAATTTAGCATTGCTTACTGCTATTTGTAAAATTGAGTCATATTACAAAGAGGAATGCTAGATGGGGAACTGATATTATACATACAAAAACAGTTTGTGGGACAGTCTGTTCCTATTTTTTTAATCTAATGCTCATATATTTCCCTGACATCTCTTTAGGCCAAGAACCTGAGCAATTTCCCCTATTACAAAAGTAGGGTGGATGCGTCAACTTAGTCACTAAGGGCAGCTGCCTAGGTCTTGGGAATGCATATAGGTGTGTGTTGGTATGTGCCAAGCATTAGGAAGAGGATATACTGATCATTTGCTTGTAATTGTAGGCATATGGTTTTACTCCCACATATATGTTATCTCTCCCAGAAGTTATCAGAAATCAAAATAAGTGGACTTGCAGTCCAAATAGTAAAGATGTAATTTCTTTAGAGACTGAAGCAGATCTATGGTCAACCATGGCTAGGCTTTTACGGCACAGAGGTTTAATATCTGTGGCACAGTGAGGAGTTGCCTTCTATGGTAATAAGATGAAGCCGTTCTTGAGGGATGATGTGGCCCTGCAGCAAAACTGTCTCTCTGGGCTCCTCTGCATAGTCTATGTTGACCTTTGGTTTCTGAGGGCCTCACTTTATGTTATATATATCTGATATATATCGTTTATACTGTTCGCTATTTTTATACTAAATCAAAGTGAGAGTAACCTTGCACTGAGTAAATCATTTGTCTAGTTTTCAAATCCAGACCAGATTTTTTTGGCCTAGTCTAACTCAGTAACTAAAGTGGACTGAGTACGAAGCCATCAGATTCTCATATGAAATAGACTTAGATTCTAATTCCAACTCTGTTAGTTACAAGCTGTGTGTTTCAGGTCAAAGGATTTTACTTTACTAAGCCTTAGTTTTCCCATCTATGAGAGCATCTATATCATAAAATGAAATGTATTTAAAGCACTAAGCACAGTGCCTGGCTTATTATAAGCACTCCATAAATATCAGCAATCATTATTACATTATAATGCCCAGCAAGAACTGTAAACCCAAAGATCAAGCCAAAAGGAATCATTTTCACATTATAGATGCAGTGGATAATAAGAAGTACCCTGAAAAAAAGCCTTTTATACTTTTAACCTGTCCCAGAATAAGTAAGGATCATGAGATCAATTTCATATAGATTCTACCACAAAATTCCCTAACAAGGCAGCAAAGCTCATCTTATGCGCTAGAATTGAAGATTTGTACTGATAACATTGGACAAGTCAGATGATGGATTTCACAAAATAAAGAGAAAAGTCAGAACCCAAAGAAAAAGTCCTCAGCAGAGAATTTGATTTTAACCCTTAGGTGGAAACAATAAAAAATTAAACCTGTACTATCTGTAAAAACATGAAAACTTGAGTAAAAGGGACTGAAATCTTTGCTAGACTTTTCTTAGTCTCAGATGGATAATTCATGGTGTCAGCTTGATTGCATATTTAAAAAAAAAAAAAAGTAATGGAGCAGATTATATTTTCCAAAGATTGCTTCAACTATACTTCCCACTCTACATGCTCTTTTATGATGTGGTTTTGCACTCCTCCATCAAGAAATATTTTTTTCTCCACCCTGTTGAATCTGAATGTTTTCTGACTGCTCGGACTAAGTGAAATCAGAAGTCACTCTGTTCCAGTTTCAGATGTAACCATTAACTGGCCTGGCAGATGTTATGCACACAAAGCCTAAGCCACGTGGAATGGCTCTTCTTTCCACGGCCCCAGTGGGGCTGTCAGCCTACAGTCAGCATCTACTGCCAGCCACATCAGAGAGCTATCCTGGATGTCCAGCACAGCCCCACTTTCAATGACTCCATCCCCAGCCTCCATAGACTACAACCCAGGAGATCAGTGAAGGACTGTGTGAGATAATCATAAGCTGCACTTGAAGCCACTATGTTTTGAGTTTGTATGTTAAATAGCAATAGATAACCAGAAAAATTTCCCATATTTCATTTAAGCACCCGTTCTTTCCCCTCTATCTGGCTCTCTTCTGTTCTAATAGGCAATAAATACTTTTGTGACTCCTTTCCTAGACACTTGGTTCAAAGCATGGCTATTTATTTAAAAGTCCCAATTATCTGAATGTATTTCAGTCAATAATGCTATCTACATTAACTAACATATCAGCAACTTGAAAAAAAGCTTGATTTTATTAATTTTCCAACATTATTTGATTGAACAAACTAAGAGATAAATAATAGCAGATGAAAGAAATAATCTCTAGCTATATCAGCACAAGTAAAAACACAAGTAAATCAAATCAGAAGATTTATGGTAATTTTTGCTACAGCTAGAAATTCTTAACAACACTAGAAATATCTCCTCTCATGATAAGGTATAGTCATAATAACACAAGCAAATATGATATCATTTTCTTAGTGTATAATTATTTATGAGATATTTGAATAATACACTTTAGAGTAAGTACTAATTCACAGAAAAGCAAGTAAATGGTAGAATTTTTTTCTGTAAGAAGCAAAGATTCCTTTCAAATTTTCAACTCAAATATTTCAATGCACATGAAGATATATAAATACATTCTAAAAGTGCTTTTTTGAACTACTTGAAAGTGTACCAGAGATAAAGGCACAGCAATTATGGTTTTACAAAGAGTAAAAATAAAAATTCACTTAAGAATGATCAGTTAAAATACCAAATTTAAAATATTATGTAAGGTGTTTTTAAAACTATTCTGTATGTACAAAAAAATGGGATTAATAACTTTCCACAATGCATATAAGAAGAAAAATTAAAACACTGATTTTCAGAACTATAATTTTCTAACTATATAAGAATTTTAGTAGAAACATGCTGTTCATTCCATAATTTTGATTATCATATGGGTTAATTCAGGGCTCACCGTCATCGTTTTCATATAGTAACATCATGCTTCTTTCTTTCAATATCACAAGAAGCTAGTAACGTTATACACTGATATTTAAAAGAGAAATGCAAATGAGAACTACAAGGAGATAGCATCTTTCACATTAGATTGGTAAATTTCCAAAAGTTTATCAAGGTACTTCTTTGGCAAAGCTGTGGGGAAACAGCACTTTCATACTTTCTTGGTAGTAATGCAAACTGGCACAACTTTTGTGGAGGGAAATTTAGGAATGTCTAGCAGAATTACTTAGGCATTTGCTTTTGCACCAACAATTCCATGTCCAGGAATTTATCTCAAAAATAAGTTAACAAAAATATAAAATGATTTAAACATCAGGTTAATCAACATAGGTTTTGACTTTGAAGTCATATAAATGTTTTATATACTTAAAAAAAAAAAACTTAAAGAGAATCCCTAAAACTTGAACATGGAAATGAATATACCTAATTCATATCAAGTTAGTGGCCTAACTTAGTATTTTGATTGTACAACCTTACTAGAATATTCTAAGGGCAAATAAACTACAAAGATATCTTAAACTATATCCAATAGCCTTCTTGAAACTACATTATACATAATAGGATAAAGCAAATGAGTAATTATGCTAATACTATTAGGAACCAAAAGTTTCCATGTAAAAAGAAAAGTTACAAGCATAAAATCAAAGAATTTAAGTAAGGCCAGAGAGTAGTAAATTAGACATGGAAACACCAATATTAACTCATTTCAAAAATATGTATTTCCAATAATAACCAAATATTATTGGTGATTTTTTTAATTCCTGATTCATATCTGCATTGCCTAAATTTCCTTCAAAAAGCATATATATTCAATAATAAACCACGAAGAATATTATTTGCTGAAAACAAAATTCCAATTTTGTACTCTGTACTCTGACCAAGTCTGGAGGCAATGATAACACAGTGGCAGCAAGTACCATGAGTTCCCAATTCTAGTCTCTTAATACTACTTCCCACTAAAAGTAATCAGGGCTCTTAAAGAAATTACTCATTCTAGTTCTGGGGCGGGGGATATTCAAGATGAGCATAGGACCTCTGTAGTACCAGAAAGCACAGATGTTCTCAAAATAGGGCCATGTCAAAAGGTCACAGAAGACATCTGGAAAGGCTTCCCACTGACCAAAGATACAACAATGACATCAAGCATAGTGATTAAAATAATCAAGCAATTGATTAAAAGCATTGCATATGTACAAATTTTACTGGTTTCCTATTACTGCTGAATTATGACAAATTACCACAAATTCTGTGGCTTAAAACAATACAAGTTTATTATCTTACAGGTAAGTCCTAAAATCAAGATGTCAGCAAGGCTATGTACCTTCTGGTGGCTGTAAGGGATAATCCATTTCCTTGCCTTTTGCAGCTTTGAGAAGCTACCTGTGTTCTTTGGCTCATGTTTCCTTCCTTCACCTTTAAAGGCAGGACAAATGATCTAATCAAGAAATGGGCAGAAGACATGAACAGATATTTTTCCAAAGAAGACATCCAAATGGCCAATAGACACATGAAAAAGTGCTCAACATTGCTTGGCATCAGGGAAATCCAAATCAAAACCTCAATGAGATATCACCTCACACCAGTCAGAATGGCTAAAATTAACAAGTGAGGAAACGACAGATGTTGGCGGGGATGCAGAGAAAGGGGAACCCTCCTACACTGTTGGTGAGAATGCAAGCTGGTGCAGCCACTCTGGAAAACAGTATGGAGGTTCTTCAAAAAGTTGAAAACAGAGCTACCATACAATCCAGCAATTGCACTACTGGGTACTTACCCCAAAGATACATCTGTAGGGATCCGAAGGGGTATGTGCACCCCAATGTTTATAGCAGCAGTGTCCACAATAGCCAAACTGTGGAAAGAGCCAAGATGTCCATCGACAGATGAATGGATAAAGAAGAAGTGGTATATATATACAATGGAATATTATGCAGCCATCAAAAAGAATGAAATCTTGCCATTTGCAACAATGTGGATAGAACTGGAGAGTGTTATGCTGAGCGAAATAAGTCAATCAGAGAAAGACATGTATCATATGACCTCACTGATATGAGGAATTCTTAATCTCAGGAAACAAACTGAGGGTTACTGGAGTGGTGGGGAGTGATGGGGGGTGGGAGGGATGGGGTGGCTGCGTGATAGACATTGGGGAGGGTATGTGCTATGGTGAGTGCTGTGAATTGTGCAAGACTGTTGAATCACAGATCTGTACCTCTGAAACAAATAATATATTATATATTAAAAAAAAAAAAAGAAAGAAGAAGACAGCAGGAGGGGAAGAATGAAGGAGGGAAATCAGAGGGGGAGATGAACCATGAGAGACGATGGACTCTGAAAAACAAACTGAGGGTTCTAGAGGGGAGGGGGTTGGGAGGATGGGTTAGCCTGGTGATGGGTATTAGGGAGGGCACATACTGCATGGAGCACGGGGTGTTATACGCAAACAATGAATCATGGAACACTACATCAAAAACTAATGATGTAATGTATGGTGATTAACATAACATAATAAAAAAAACTGACATAGAAAAAATAAAAATAAAAAAATAAAGGCAGGAGAGTGGTATCTCCGTATTTCTCTGTCTGACCCCTGCATCCACCATCATATCTCCTTCTCTGCCTCTGACACTCTTGCCTTCCTCTTATATGGACCATTGTGACTACACTGCACCCACCCAGATAATCCAGGATAGTCTTCCCACCTCAAGATTCTTAACTTAGTCACATCTGCAAAGTCCTCTTTTGCCACATAAGGTAACATTGTCACAAGTTCTGGGGATTAGAACATGGACATCTTTACGGGGTCATTATTCTGTTCACCATAATGATACTCAACACAAAGAGAAGGGGGGAAAATCCTTCACTGAGACATCAAGTCCTTTGTCTGAAAATTGGCAATTAAAGGGAAAGAACAAATTGTCATTTCTTTGCAAACTGTATTTCAGAGTAACCAATTATCTCTAGTTGATGAAGTAAACTTCCCCATTACAGGATAATTCCAATCTAATAAATGGAAAGAAATGATGGAATTAGAAAAATCAGCATTTTGCAACCACTAATGTAATCCTTATTTCAGACAGTACACAAAAATGGATGAAACCACTAGTTGGAAGGTTGATGGCAATTTCACAGTGGGAGAATAAAACTATCACCAGCTGAACCCATTGATTGGAGAGTCACTAAAATCAGGACAATCAGACATTATGTGCCTGATGCAAAGCCATGTGTGGTGTTATTGCCAAAGAAAGGGAAACTAAGTGTAATCAAATGTTTAGAACTAATTTCCAGTCTGCAGGAAATATTAAAAAGGACAAATTAAACTACCTTATGAATACACAAAGAGATAAATTCAAAATGTGGGGTTTGCTGCAGTACAAACTGACCCATTTTTTTAACAAGCCAGTGATGTGAAAAACAAAGAAGAAAAGGAAAGGTAAACTGCCCCATACTGAAGAGATGTAACAGACAACAATCAAGGGCAATGTGCAAAACTTGTTTGGATGCTATAAAAAAAAAAAAAGCTGTCCTGTAATTGGGAGATACTATAATTGGAAAAACTTGAATACAGGCTGGGTATTAGATAACATCAAATAATAATCATTAATTTTGAAGGTGTGATAATTAAAGATCACAAGTCTAGCTAAGATAATATCTTTGTCCCTCTTTTTAGAGATGTGTAATAAAGTGTGTAAGGGTGAAATGACATTGACTTTGCTTTCAAATACTTCAGCAAAGGAAAATAATAAAGTCAAATATACAAATCAACCTGAGAAAATTGTCCATGACATATTGTTAAGTATAAAAAATGCAAGTTACTAGGGAAAGATGGTGGAGTAGGAGGATCCTAGGCTCACCTCATTCTATGGATACACCTAGATAACACCCACATCGGTGTAAAAAACCCAGAAACTGACCCGAAGTCTGGCAGAACAGGTTCTCCACAGTTAACCATGGAGAGAAGACCACATCAAGAATGGTAGGAAGGCTAGAAACATGGTCAGAAACCAAACTGACCCAGGAGACCGACCTCAGAAGGGAGGGACATTGCTGGTATGGAGAAGAGAGAGGAGAGGACCCCACACCAGGCACCCCAGGCATGGGGAACCCACATTGGGAAGACGAATTCCCATAATATTTGGCTTTGAAAACTAGAGGGGCTTAACCTTGCAAGTTTTTATAATCTGTGGGGCTTAACACCAGGAACTTTAAAAATCAGCAGGCTCACCTCTAGGAAAGTTGAAGGGCAACAGGAAACTGAGTTTCTGCCCTTAAAGAGATAGCATAACAAACAACCCCACACAAGATACAGCATAAAAGCAGCAGTTTGAGAGGCACCTGGAGTATACAGGAGGGAGATTTATTTGCTGGTCTCAGAGCACATGCAGGAGGGGCAGGGATCTTTGCAAGACTTCTCCAAGAACAAAGGAGCTGGCTGATGCCATTTCTCTCTCCTTGCTCCCAGCCTACATACCCAAATACCTTCAGGAACCTGTGGGAACCAGCCCAAACATTTACCACCTTGCTTGCTAACAGCCTGTGGACCCACCCCATCCAACCCCTCCTTGGCAGGAGTCCATCCAAAGCCAGCACAAGTGTCTCACTGTGTAAGCAACCCCCTCAATGGCCAGCACCATTCTGAAGGCACTCCTGCCCTGGAGAGAGGGAAAGATAACCACAGACACCAGTTTGTTGCCCCAGTAATGGGCTGGGGACAGACTGCTGGACCCACCCACCAACAAAAACCTCACAGGGAGCAGCACAAAGAGAGAGCACAATAACTCAGGGTCACTGCAACCCCAACAAACAGTATGGGGGCAGACACCTTGTCCAACTGCAGGGGCCCCACCAACCAATGAAAGCCTTTCAGGGGACAACATTGGGAGAGTACCCTGTACTTCTGTGTAATGCAGTTCTGGTAAACAAGCTGAGGGCAGGCATCTGGTCTGAACCAACTCAAGCCCAAGATGGCCCCAGACTGACCACTTAATAGCACAGAGACCAAACCCTGCCAATAAGAGGCAAAGAAGGCTATTACAGATGACTGGACTGAAGGCAAATGTGGCTCAACCATAACAGCAGGTGCATGCAACACTCTTAAGAGATATCCCTGAAGCACCAGGTTCTAGTGCACAGGGGTTATTGCACTACAGGGCACGAAAGGACCTCTTTTTCATAAGGTCACTATTTTAGAGATCAGGAGACATAACTGACTTTCCTAACACATAAAAACAAACACAGAGAGTTTGAGGAGACAGAAGAATATGTACCAAATGAAAGAACAGGACCAAAAAAAAAACAGTAAAAGAGCTAAATGAAATGGAGATAAGCAATATGCCAGATAGAGAATTCAAAATAATGGTCATATAGATACTTACTGGACTTGAGAAAAGAATGGAGGATCTTAGTGAGACCCTTAAAAAAGAAATAGAAAATACCAAAAAGAACCAATCAGAGATGAAGAATTCAATAACTGAAATTAAAAATACACTACAGAGAATAATAGAAGACTAGAGGAAACAGAAGAACAGATCAGTGAGCAGAAAGACAGGGTAATGGAAAGCAACCAAATGGAACAAGGAAAAAGAAAAACAAATAATAGGAAATGAGAATACATTAAGGGAACTCAGTAACACAAGCAAGCATAATAACATTTGCTTTATAGGGATCCCAGAAAGAGAAGAGAAAGAAAAGGGGGCACAAAATTTATTTGAAGAAGTAATAGTTGAAAACTTCCTAAATCTGGGAAAAGAAATAGAAATCCAGATTAGGAGGCACAGAGATCCCCCAACATTTCAACCCAAGGAGGTCCATACAAAAACACATTAATAATTAAAATAGCAAAATGTAGTGATAGAGAATTTTAAAAGCAGAAAGAGAAAACAGTTACATACAAGGGAAACCCCATACGGCTATCAGCTGATTTTTCAGCAGAAACTTTGCAGGTAGAAGAGGGTGACATGATATATTCAAGGTGCTGGGGAAAATAACAAAAACAAAACAAACAAAAAAACTACAACCAGGAATACTCTATCCAGCAAGGCTATCATTCATAATAGGAGAGATAGATTTTCCCAAACAAAAGTTAAAGGAATTCATCACCACTAAACAAGCCTTACAAGAAATGTTAAAGGGGATTCTTTAAGTGGAAAGGAAAGACCATAATCATGAATAAAATATTAAGATAGGAAAAAATTTCAGAGGCACATATAAAAATAATAAAAGTAGTAGATTAATCACTTATAAAACCAGTACAGAGGTCAAAGCACAAAAGCAATAAAATGAAGTATATCTATAAAAATCAGTCAAGGGATTCACAAAATAAAAGGATGTAAAATATGACATCATATACCTAAAACATGGGAGTGGTGAGGGGAGTAAAAACTGAGTGTTTTTAGAATGGGTTCAAACTTAAGTGACCATCAACTTAACATAGACTGGCATATGCACAAAATTTTATATGTAAACCTAATGGTAGCCACAAACCAAAAACCTGTAATCAATATGCCAAAAATAAAGAGAAAGGAATCTAAGCATATCACTAAAGAAAGCTATCAAACCACAAGAAAAGAAAGTGGAGAAGAAAGGAGCAGTAAAGAACTATAAAAACAACTGCAAAACAAGTAACAAAATGGCAGTAAGTACTTCCCTATCAATTACTTTGAATGTAAATGGACTAAATGCCCCAATCAAAAGACATAGGGTGACTGAATGGACCAAAAAAAAAAAAAACAAACTCAAGACTCATCTATACACTGCCTACAAGACATTCATTTCAGACCTAAAGATACATGCAGATTGGAAGTGAAGGGATGGAAAAACATTTATCATGCAAATGGAAGTGAAAAGAAAGTTGGGGTAGCAATACCCATATCAGGCAAAATAGACTTTAAAATAATGACTAACAAGAGACAAAGAAGGACACTATATAATCATAAAGGGAAAAATCCAACAAGAGGATACAACAATTGTAATTATTTATGCACTCAACATATTTGGGAGCACCCAAAAACATAAAGCAATGATTAACAAAATTAAAGAAGAAATCAATAGTAATAAAATAATAGTAGGGGACATTAACACTCCACTTACATCAATGGATAGATCATCCAAACAAAATCAACAAAGAAATAGTAGCTTTGAATGACACATTGGACCAAATGAATCTAACAGATATATTCAGAACATTCCCTCCTAAAACACCAAAATACACATTGTTTTCAAGTGCACATGGAACATTCTCCAGATTGAAATCATATCAAGCATTTTTTCTGACCACAATGCTGTAAAACTAGAATCAACCACAAGAAAAAATCTGGAAAGAGCATAAATATGTGGAGGTTAAATAATATGCTGCTAAACAGTTAATGGATCAACCAAGAAATCAAAGAGGAAATTAAAAAAATACATGGAAACAAATGAAAATGCAAACACAATGTTGCAAAATCTTTGGGATGAAACAAAAGCTGTTTTAAGATGGAAGATTACAGCAACACAGGCATACTTTAAGAAGCAAGAAAAATCTCAAATAAACAACCTAACCTTCAGCTAAAGGAGCTTGAAAAAGAACAACACACAAAACTGCGTGCGTGGGTGGCTCAGTAGGTTAAGCATCTGCCTTTGGCTCAGGTTGTGATCCTGGGGTCCAGGGATCGAATCCCACATCAGGCTCCCTGCTCTGCAGGGAGTCTGCTTCTCCCTCTGCCCCTCCTCCCACTCGTTCTCTCAATCTCTCTCTCTCTCTCAAAGAAATAAATAAAATCTCTAAAAAACAACAAAAACAAAACAAAAAGAAAAATAAAGCCCAAAACCAGTAGAAGAAAGCAAATAATGACAATTAGAGTAGAAATAAATGACATAGAAACTAAAACAAGCAAACAAAAAAACAGAACAAATCAATGAAACCAGGAGCTGGTTCCTTGAAAAGATCAACAAAATTAACAAACCCTTAGCCAGATTCATCAAAGAGAGAGAGAGAGAGAGGACTCAAATAAATAAAATCAGAAATGAAAGAGGTGAAATAACAACCAATATCACAAGAAAATACAAAGGATTATAAAAGAATATTACAAAAAATTATATGTCAACAAATTGGACAACCTAGAAGAAATGGACAAATTCCTAGAAACATATAACTTCCCAAAACTGAATCAGGAAGAAATAGAAAATTTGAACAGACCAATTATTAGTAATGAAATTGAATCAGTAATCAAAATCTCCTAATAAACAAATGTCCAGGACTGGACAGCTTCACAGGTGAATTCTACCAAACATTTAAAGAAGAGGTAATACCTATTCTTCTCAAACTATTCCAAAAATAGAAGAGGAAAGAAAGCTTCTAAATTCATTTTATGAGGACTACATTACTCTGATGCTAAAACCAGAAAAAGACACTACACAAAAAGAAAACTGCAGCCAATATCTCTAATGAATAAAGATGTAAATATCTTCAACAAAATATTAGCAAACTGAGTCCAAAAATATATTTTAAAAAAATCATTCACCATAACCAAGTGGGATTTATTCCTGGGAAGAAAGCATGTTTAATATTTGCATTTCAGTCAACATGAAATGCATCACATCAACAAGAAAAAGGATAAAAACCATCTGATCATTTCAATAGATGCAGAAAAAGCATTTAACTAAGGACAAATATCCATTCATGATAAGAACCCTCAACAAAGTAGGTTTAAAGGGAACATATCTCAACATAATAAAGCCCATATATAAAAAACCCACAGCTAACATCATCATCAATGGTAAAAAACCGAGAGCTTTTCCTCTAAGATCAGGAATAGGACAAGGATGTCCACTCTCACCACTTTTATTCAACTTGGTACAGGAAGTACTAGCCACAGCAGTCAGACAAGAAAAAGAAATAAAAGGCATCCAAACTGGTAAGGAAGAAGTAAAACTTTCACTATTTGCAGATGTCTAATACTATACATAGAAAACCCTAAAACTCCACCAAAAAACTACTAGGACTGATCAATGAATTCAGTAAGGTTTCAGGATATAAAATTAACATACAAAAATCTGTTGCATTTCTATACACTAATAATGAAGCAGCAGAAAGAGAAATTAAGAAAACAATCCCATTTACAATTGCATCCAAAATAATAAGATACCTAGGAACAAACTTAGCCAAAGCAGTAAAAGCTATACTCAGAAAACTATAAAACATTGATGAAAGAATTGACACCACAAATAAATGGAAAAAATATCACACTTATGGATTAGAAGAACAAATATTGTTAAAATGACATACTATGCAAAGCAATTGACAGATTCAACACAAGTCCTATCATAATACGACCAGCATTTTTTGCAGAACTAGAACAAATAGTCCTAAAGTTGTATGGAACCACAATAAACCCTGAATAGCCAAAGCAATTTTGAAAAAAAAGAACAAAACTGGAGGTATCACAATCCCAGATTTCAAAATATACTATAAAGCTACAGTAATCAAAACAGTATGGTAGTGGCACAAAAAAGACACCTAGATCAATGGAATATAATCAAGAGCCCAGAAATAAACCCACGCTTATATGGTCAATTAATCTATGGCAAAGGAGGCAAGAATATGCAGTGGGAAAAAACAGTCTCTTCAACAAATGGTGTTGGGAAAACTGGACAGCTACATACAAAAAAAATGAAACTGAACCACTTTCATACACCATACACAAAAGTGAACTCAAAATGGATGAAGACCTAAATGTGATACCTGAAACCATAAAATTCCTAGAATAAAACAGGCAGTAATCTCTGTGACATCAGCCATAGACATATTTTTCTAGATATGTTTCCTTTGGCATGGGAAACAAAAGCAAAAATAAACTATTGGGACTACATCAAAATAAAAAGTTTTTACACAGCAAAGGAAACCATCAACAAAACCGAAAGACAACCTATGGAATGGGAGAAGATATTTGCAAATGATATATCTGATAAGGGGTTAATATTCAAAATATATAAAGAATTTATATAATTCAACACCAAAAAAATCCAATTTAAAAATGGGCAGAAGACATGAACAGACATTTCTCAAAGAAGACATACAGATAGCCAAGAGGCACATGAAAAGATGCTCAACATCACTCATCATCATCATGGAAATGCAAATCAAAACCAATGAGACATCACCTCACACCTTTCAGAATATCTAAAATCAAAAACACAAGAAACAAAAGGTGTTGGCAAGGATGTAGAGAAAAAGGAACTCTCATGCACTGTTGGTAGGAATGCAAAGTGGTGCAACCACCGTAGAGACAGTCCTCAAAAAATTAAAAATAGAATTATAATTTTATCCAGTAATTCCACTACTGTATATTTACCCAAAGAAAACAAAAACACTAATTCAAAAGGATATATGCACCCTTATGTTTACTGCAGCATTATTTACAGTAGCCAAGATATGGAAGCAACCCAAGTGTCCATAAATAGATGAATGGATAAAGATGTTGTATATATATACAATGGAGCATTACTCAGCTATAAAAAAGAATGAAATCTTTTTTTTTTTTTTTTTTTTTTAAAAAAGAATGAAATCTTGCCATTTGCAACAACAAATGGCAGGATCATGAAGGTATAAGTGCTAAGTGAAATAAGTCAGTCAGAGAAAGACAAATATCATATGATTTCACTCATATGTAGAATTTAAGAAACAAAAGAAATGAATAAAATAAAAATGAGACAAACCAAAAAAAACAGACTCTTAAATATAGAGAATGAACTGGTGGTTGCTAGAAGGGAGGTGGGTGGGGGGATGGGTGAAAGAGGTGAAGGGAATTAAGAGTGCATTTATCACGATAAGCATGGAGTAATGTACAGAATTGTTGAATCACTATATCGTACACCTGAAACTAATATAACACTGTGGTTTAATTATACTGGAATTAAAAATGCTTAGACACACAGTCTCAATAAAGAAATGTTCCTGCTAAAAAATTAATAAATTAAAATAAATTAAAAATGCAAGTTACTGACCAAATTCCATGAATATATTGATAAATTTAGACAGAGGGAGAGAGAGAAAAAATATATGCATAAATGACTCCAAAAGAAAATCCAGAATATTCCAGATACTCATTTACTTCCTTATCACAGTCCCCCAGCATGTGCTCTGAACCATAGAAGGGTAATAGATTAAGGTAAATTCCCCTCTTTGTGGGGTTCTAAGATTCTCTCACCCTGACCACTGGCTCAGGCTATTAATAAAATATTCCTACCCTGCTTTCCAGTGGCCTATAAAGCTCTCTTAGGACTTCTGGTGTTTGGAGAGCTCCTTTTCCAGCTGCCAGGGCCTTGGCTGGCCCCAAAGACAAGTCTTTGTTCAGGAAGTGCATCCCTGGCCCACAAGGCTGACTTTTACTTCCCCCTCTTTCCTTTGCCTGGTCAGCTTCACTAGCTACAATGTAGTTGGAGAATTTCATGGCCCATACTTGATCTGAGTAAGACTGATTATGTTTTCTTAACCTACAGTCTCCTAGCCAAAGACCTCTGCATAAATATCTCTAGTCTCAGTGCACAGCTTTTAGCCCATCTTTTTGTTGCATAGTCAAGAAGTTGACCTGTACTGTACCAGCCCTCTACTCACCCTGATCACAGATAAATATGCATATTGTCACCATTACTTAAGAATTGTTCACTTTGAGAACAAGAGTGATCACAAAAGCCAGACAACCTGACATCCCAACAATCTCTGATGTTTCTCACGCTCTAATACCTGCCATCCTAAAAACATCCTCATTACACTTGCTAACTAGGGTCCAAAAGCAAATTTTCACTATGCTGGAGAAGAACTTCCAGAAAACAGGCTTAACTTTTTTTTTTTAGGTGATCACATTAGGATTTTTTTTATTTAAATTCATTTAGCCAACATATAGTACATCATTAGTGTTTTCAGATGTAGTGTTCAAAAATTCATCAGTTATGTATAACACCCAGTGCTCATCACATCACGTGCCCTCCTTAATGCCCATCACACAGTTACCCCATCCCCCCACCCACTTCCCCTTCAGCAACCCTCAGTTTCTTTCCCAGAGTTAAGAGTCTCTCATGGTTTGTCTCCCTTTCTGATTTCTTCCCATTCAGTTTTCTCTCCCTTCTCTTATGATCCTCTGCACTATTTCTTATGGTCCACATTTGAGTGAAACCATATGATAATTGTCTTTCTCTGATTGACTTATTTCATTAGCGTAATACCCTCCAGTTCCATCCACGTTGATGTAAATAGTAGGTATTCATCCTTTCTGATGGCTGAGTAATATTCCATTATATATATAAACCACATCTTCTTGGGGTGCCTGGGTGGCTCAGTCATTAAGCGTCTGCCTTCAGCTCAGGCCATGATCTCTAGGTCCTGGGATCGAGCCATGCATAGGGCTCCCTGCTTAGCAGGGAGTCTGCTTCTCCCTCTCCCTCTGCCCCTCCCCCTGCTCATGCTCCATCTCTCTGTCTTTGCCTCTCTCAAATAAATAAATAAAATACTTTTAAAAAATTTATTTAAAAATTAAAAATTAAAAAGCCCCATATCTTCTTTACCCATTCATCTGTCGAAGGACATCTCAGCTCCTTCCACAGTTTGGCTATTGTGGACATTGCTGCTATGAACATTGGGGTGCATGTGCCCCTTCTTTTCACTACATCTGTACCTTTGGGTGAATAGCCAGTAGTGAAATTGCTGGGTCATAGGATAGCTCTATTTTTAACTTCTTGAGGAATGTCCATACTGCTTTCCAGAGTGGGTGTATCAACTTGCATTCCCACCAACAGTGTAAGAGGGTTCTCCTTTCTCCACATCCTCGTCAACATTTATTGTTTCCTGTCTTGTTAATTTTAGCCATTCTAACTGGTGTAACATCGTATCTTATTGTGGTTTTGATTCATATTTCCCTAATGCCAAGTGATACTGAGCATTTTTTCATGTGTCTGTTGGCCATTTGTAAATCTTCTTTGGAGAAATGTCTGTTCATATCTTCTGCCCATTTCTTGACTGGATTATTTGTTTTTTGATTGCTGAGTTTGGTAAGTTCTTTATAGATCTTGGATCCCAGCCCTTTATCTGATATGTCATTTGCAAATATCTTCTCCCATTCAGTAGGTTGCCTTTTAGTTTTGTTGACTGTTTCCTTAGGTAATCTGGAAGAAATGGATGAATTCTCAGAAACTTATAAACTACAAAACTGAAACAAGAAGAAATATAAAATCTGAACAGACCAATAACCAGCAAGGAAATTGAAGCAGTAATCAAAAACCTCCCAAAAAACAAGAGTCCAGGGCCTGATGGCTTCCCAGGGGAATTCTACCAAACATTTAAAGAAGAAATAATACTGGGGTGCCTGGGTGTCTCAGTCGGTTAAGCATCTGCCTTTGGCTCAGGTCATGGTCCTGGGGTCCTGGGATAGAGCCCCACGTCAGGCTCCCTGATCAGTGAGGAGCCTGTTTCTCCCTCTCCCCACCCCCCCCACTTGTGTTCTCTCTTGCTATCTCTCTCTCTCTCTCAAATAAATAAATAAAATCTTTTAAAAAAGAAGAAGAAATAATACCTATTCTACTGAAGCTGTTTCAAAAAATAGAAATGGAAGGAAAACTTCCAAACTCTTTCTATGAGGCCAGCATTACCCTGACCCCAAAACCAGACAAAGACCCCCTCAAAAAGGAGAATTACAGACCAATATCCCTGATGAACATGGATGCAAAAATATTCACCAAGATACTAGCCAATAGGATCCAACAGTACATAAAAGGATTATTCGCCATGACAAAGTGGGATTTATTCCTGGGCTGCAAGGGTGGTTCAACATTCACAAATCAATCAATGTGAGAGATCACATTAACAAAAGAAAAGACAAGTACCACATGATCCTCTCAATTGATGCAGAAAAAGCATTTGACAAAATACAGCATCCTTTCTTGATTAAAACCCTTCAAAGTATAGGGATAGAAGGAACATACCTCAATGTCATAAAAGCCATCTACAAAAAGCCCATGGCAAATATCATTCTCAATGGGGAAAAACTGAGAGCTTTTTCCCTAAGGTGAGGAACATGACAGGGATGCTCACTCTCACCACTGTTGTTCAACATAGTACTAGAAGTCATAGCCTCAGCAATCAGACAACAAAAAGAAATGAAAGGTATTCAAATTGGCAAAGAAGGAGTCAAATTCTCTCTCTTCGCAGATGATATGATACTTTATGTGGAAAACCCAAAAGACTCCACCCTCAAATTATTAGGACTTACAGAGCAATTCAGCAATGTGGCAGGATACAAAATCAATGCACAGAAATCAGTTGCATTTCTATATACTAACTGATACTGAAGAAAGAGAAATTAAGGAATCGATCCCAAAACCATAAGATACCTAGGAATCAACCTAACCAAAGAGGTAAAGGATCTGTACTCTAAAAACTACAGAACACTTATGAAAGAAATTGAGGAAGACACAAAGAGATGGAAAAACATTCCATGCTCACGGATTGGAAGAACAAATATTGTTAAAATATCTATGCTACCCAGAGCTATCTACACATTCAATACAATCCCTATCAAAACACCATCAGCATTTTTCACAGAGCTGGAACAAATAATCCTAAAATTTGTATGGAACCAGAAAAGACCCCGAATAGCCAGAGGAATGTTGGAAAAGAAAACCAAAGCTGGGGGCATCACAATGCCTGACTTCAAGCTATATTACAAAGCTGTGATCAGCCTTAACTTTCAATAATCATTTCCTTCTAAGAAACTGTCTACTATGGCAGTCAGCTTCTTTTTACAGTAAAAATGCCCACACCCACCCCTGCCAATTCTCACTCATTCCACAAATGACCAGCCACAGAAAACCTCTGTCCCTAATATTGAAAAATCCTTCCTCTTTTGAAATGTCCTAAAATTCCTCATTTGTTCCCTTGCAGCCAACCAAGGACTGCCAAATATACCCAGAGAATTATAATTACAATTTATAAATATTCTCTGGTTCTAAAACCTCTGAAAGTTTGCCAATCAGACACTTAAAATTTTCTTTTTTATGACACAAAAATTACTCTCCTTTCTAACATTTTTGAACCCCTGCCAAACAAAAGTGACAGTACATGGGTTTCCTTGTCACAAGTTTATGAATGGTCTTTTTAAATTTTGTCTTAGACTTAGTCTTGTTTTTAACACCTCATTTATAAGCACAGTTTTCTGAGGTGTATCATGGGCTTGGAACTTCCCTAAGATGACACCATAACTGCTCAGATATCTCCTAGAGACAACTTGAAGAGCCTAATTTAAGTTTAAATTGGATGCTCAATTTATTAACACTTTGTAGTAGTTGATAGAGAGGGACCCTCAAAAGATGGTAGCTGAAATCTTTTGTTCTCTGGACCCAAGTTCCAACATCCCCCATTCGAACTCTCTGCTCTTTGACCCTTAATCTACTGTCAAACAAGATGGGATCAGTTCCATCTAGATTTCAAAACATTCATCCTTCACTTCCCTCTTCCTTCACCTATCAGTGGAAAAATGTAAGGTTGGAATAAATCAGGCACTTAGATTTTTCGGAGAATGACAGAATTAGGCCTTTATGGTCCTTGCACATGTTTCTATAATAAGCAACTGCAAAATATTTTAGAGAACCACATCATGAGAGTTCCCATGATAGCATCCTGGTGTTGAGAGCCACTTCTGGAGCTAGTCAGAGAAGATCCCTCATGATCAGGGAATAAATAAATTAAATGAATAAACTTCCTCATTTAGATAGGGAATAGCCTTCTTCCTCCCAGAGAAAAGGCATTCTTTTTAAGGCTGCTACATAAAAAGCATCAGGTATTTTTATCCCTTTCTAAAGTCTCCTATATAATTTAGGGCAAAGGTTAATCTGCAGTAATAACAGCTTTAAGAAGAAAAACAAGACAATAGACATTCACCTTTCTCTCATGTAATGGTTCAGCCATTCTAGGCTGGTGGTGTAGCTCTGTTCTATAGGTCATTCAGGAACCTGAGTTCTTTCCTATTGTTGCTCTGACAAACTCCAAGAGTTGTCCTTATCTGTAGGGTTAGAGCTGGGTCATAGCCCCTTCCATTCCCAAATCAGAGGAAAGAGAGAAAGGAGTCCAGGGCCAGTTATTTGCTCTTTGTTCACATTTCAACTGTTCACATTTCATTTATGAGAATTTAATCACCAAGCCACACCTGGCTGCAAAGAAGACTGGGTAGTAAAGTTTCTAGATGGGCAGCCGCGTGTCCATGGTGAAGGAAAGAACAGAACTGAGGTGAAAGCCAGGAGCTTGCCACTGTTTCTCTGGTTACCTAATTCCTGTCAGTAATCAAGATCTAGACAGAACATCTGCCCTTCGGGCACAACCCAGGATCCCAGCTGTACATCTAGCTCAAAGTCCAGAATCTCCAGGGGATATGCAGTTCTATGACCTATAAACTAAAAGAAAAGTAATCTTCCCTCCATACACTCAGAAATGGTGGAGCTAGGGGGCACCTGGGTGGCTCAGTCGTTAAGCGTCTGCCTTCGGCTCAGGTCATGATCCCAGGGTCCTGGGATCGAGCCCCGCATCAGGCTCCCTGCTCAGCGGGAAGCCTGCTTCTCCCTCTCCCACTCCCCCTGCTTGTGTTCCCTCTCTAGCTGTCTCTCTCTCTGTCAAATAAATAAATAAAATCTTTAAAAAAAAAAAAAAAGAAATGGTGGAGCTAGATGAGAAACACCACAATAAAACTCCCATTTAGAAAATGAAAGATTAAAAAACACACACAAGTCAGAATTCTATAGTGTCAGGAAAATCTGTCAAAAATTTGGAAATGGGCAAAAGAGATTACTGGGTGTCCTTTCAGTGGGAGTGGTATAGTGTGTCCTCCTGTGATCATCAGATTCTATAAGCGTGTGCATCTTGGACTATCTTTGACTAAGCTTTTTACAACCCTGTGGAAACAGAACTTAAATTATACAAAGCTGAGAATGATGCAAATGTTTCCCATCCATATCAATGAAAATTATCACTGTCCATGGCAATGCAAATAAATTTTGTCCCTGTATAAAATACAAATCTCTGCCAGACAAATTACCAATTTGACCCATTTTAATGTTTTACAGGTTCTCGTATAATGAATTAAATACATCTTTGATGTGTGCTCATTTTACATGTGTATGAGTGTTATGACTTTAACCTTTTTGAAAGTTATACTTTAACAATAGTGAAATCTTATGCTTATCCTGGAATATGTTCTTTACTTTGACCTGTTGTGTGTGTTGGAAGGAGCTCCTTTGCAGTGTCCTCCCTGGTCCTAGGAGATCCTTCCTCTTCTTCATACTCAGTACCCACACTGGAAGTGGGTGTTAGAATGTGGACTCTCCTCAGCACTGTAGGGTTTTCATGTACTCACTGCTGATTCACATTAGGGGAGCCCCAGGACTTATCTAGGCAGGTATTGTGGTTTCTTTGGCAGTAATATTCCCTTGGGAATTTTGATGCGTTCTCTGTCGGCTTCTAATGAGCTCTCTGACTTGGTAACCTTCACCAAGGTTACTTTCTGAAGCTAATGTTTACACCTGTCTTTTATTTACTGGCTTCCTTCCTCAAGCATTTCTCCTTCATTTTACTGGGGGCTACATTGAAGCCTCCCATATTTCTGAGACAACAGGCTTGTGCTGGACAGCTGGGACCTTTTATTTAGATAATAAAGACACTGAGCAAATTTCGCCTCCAAATGTTTGAATTTGGAAGGATTTGTCTTTCCCACATAAAGTCTATTTACTTTCATCTCTGATTGCAAATTACCAGGGCTTGCCTAATCTCATACCATTTTTATAGTACCTTATTTTAAGCAGCAAGAAACAGGGGCACCTGGATGGCTCAGTCAATTAAGCGCCCAACTCTTGATTTCAGCTCAGGTCATGAATTCACGGTTATGAGAAGAGCCCCGTGTAAAGCCCCAGAGGCAGGCTCCCCACTCAGCAGGGAGTCTGCCTCTCTCCCTCTCCCTCTGCCCCTCCCCCCCCACTCTCTCTCTAAAATAAATAAATAAATCTTTTAAAAAATAATAAAAATAAAAGCAGCAAGGAACAGCCAACACTCTGACTCTTGGCAGAGGAGCAGTGGGGTTTCACCAAATGATCTGTGACAGCATGACAAATGTCACCTCTTTCCAGTTTTCCAAAAATAACCTATTCTTCACCATCCACTGCTCAACTGTTAAGCCAATGTCATATATCTTAGATTTCTGTTATAACAACAGTCCTCTTCCAGTATTAATTTCTGTATTAGAGAACAGAATAGGCTGACCTAATTTTTTTTTAATGTAGTATCTTAAAGAAGATAATGGTCTGGCCATTCATGTGGTACAGCAGCTTTGCTCCCACAGGACATTTAGAGTCCCAGATTCATTTTATTTTGTGTTTAGCCATATGCTATAGCAGAAGTGGGCAAGCTTTTTCTGTAAAGGGCCAGATAGCAAATATTTTAGGCTTTGCAAACCATACAGTCTCTGTTGCAACTATTCAATCCTGCTGCAAAAGCAACCACAAACAGTAAGTTTTAAAAAACGAGCATAGCTGTGTTCCAATAAAATCTATTTATGGACACTGGAAATTTGAATTTCATATAATTTTCTCATGTCATGAAATATTATTCTTCTTTTGAGTTTTTTCAACCATTTAAAAATATAAAAATAATTTGAAAACAGGGCCAAGGGGCACCTGGGTGGCTCAGTCATTAAGCGTCTGCCTTCGGCTCAGGTCCATGGTCCCAGAGTCCTGGGATCGAGCCCCGCATCGGGCTCCTTGCTCAGCGGGAAGCCTGCTTCTCCCTCTCCCACTCCCCTTGCTTGTGTCCCTTCTCTCACTGGGTCTCTCTCTCTCTGTCAAATAAATAAATAAAATCTTTTAAAAAAATAAAAAATAAAAACAGGGCCAGATTTGTCCTATGGGCTGTAGTTTGCGGACCCTTGTGTGAGAGGGTTGTCTTCATCTGCATGGTTGAAAGTGAGTCACAGGCATGTCTATGACACAGCACATACGATAGCAAAAGAAGGAGTCCAGACAGCCATCAAAAAAAAAAAAAAAAAATGAGATCTTGCCATTTGCAATGATGTGGATGGAACTAGAGGGTATTATGCTAAGTGAAATAAGTCAATCAGAGAAAGACAGTTATCACATGATCTCACTCATATGTGGAACTTAAGAAACAAAACAGAGGATCATAGAAGGGAGGGAAAAATAAAACAAGACAAGATCAGAGAGGCAGATAAACCATAAGAGACTCTTAATCATAGGAAACAAACTGAGGGTTGCTGGAGGGGAGACGGGTAGGGGGATGAGATAACTGGGTGATGGGTATTAAGGAGGGCACATGATGTAATCAGCACTGGGTATTAAATAAGACTGATGAATCACTGAACTCCACCTCTGAAACTAATAATACACTAGATGTGAATTAATTGAATTTAAATTTAAAAAAAGAGGGTATCTAGAGCAAGAAATTTTGTTTTAAGCAATTTCTTTTTAATTTCTTTTTGTTCACCTTCCATTGTTAAGAACTTGGTCACATGACCATACCTCATTGCAAAGGAAGCTGGAAAATAGAGTTAAAACTGGCTCACCATATGCTCCCAGAAGAAGGGGAGAATATACGACAAGCAGCTATTCTGTTACACACACCCAAGACTAGTTTTTAGGAACCTCATTAGGGTCAATAGCTTGATGTACTTCATATAAATTTGCCTGAGCCACTACTTTAATTCTACAGCTTCCTGGGTCTAACTTTGCTTTAATGTCTCTTCCATACAGCTGCATGAGATGAAATGTTCTCCACTTCTATATACCATTCTTCTAACAATCTATGTCCATCTAGAAACTAGAGAAATGTTCTTGGCTCTAGTCTAAGAGTCTACCATACACATGATGCAATGTTAATACTATGAAGGCTGACAAATTTTTACTGTCCTAGATGAGCTCTCACATGTAATACTTACAACTATATAGTCATTATATTGTTAACTACAGAATAGTTACATAATAGTAAGTGACTCATGTGTGTCCCACTCCAGTAAACTGCTTTAGCATCTCAAGTGCAGCTGGATTTTTTCCAACCTACCCACTAGAGGTCTTGTCCCCTCCCCAACCTTTGGACTTATAAATATCCTGGGATATTAAAGGGATAGGTTTCCATACACAACCATAGAAAAGTGTCACACTGGCCAATCAATGGCTGAGATAGTGGTGAAGATGGAGCAAAATCCTCTAAAGCTTCAACCAGAATATCCATTGCTGATGCCCTGAGTTCAGGTAATGGGAAGTTGCCAGAACCCACAAACATTACCCTCTAATTAACAAGAGTCAGCACAAGAGAGTTGGATTGATGTCAGTCTATCACTTCTAGAAGTTGGATAAGATGTAAAAGGTTAAGATCTGATTTTCTGGAATGGTCATGAATGAGATGAAATCTTTCAACTGGTAATAGAACTACTGACCAAAACTAAACTGGGAATGGATGGGATCCTGAAGGAAAGAAACTGCAAAGAGTTTATTGAAGGGGCTTAACCTGATGGGATTATATTTAGGAAGCAGATTTCTTTTTCTCCCTCCACTGCCTCAAACAGACTCTGTGGGATCCCCCTCCTCTGCCTCTTTACAATATCTGGGGCAGATCCCAAAAGTTTTGGTCAATTACAGCTTTAAGAACAGCTTTAAGATCATTTTCAGCCACTGAAAGTTTAGTGTAGTATAACTTAAATTCCAGTCTTGTCCAATCCAATGAAAGCAGGCCTGATCCATGGCCATTTAATATCAGGGCTGACTCCATGCACTCCCTGGCTCACCACTTAGGACTACACTGCTCCACTCAGCCAGTGGTTAAGCACTCTCTCATGAATCACGTGCCCACTATCTCCCAGAGCCCTGGTTCTCTTACTTCTTTGTAAAAGGCAGCTTAGAAAATACAGATCCCCAACCATCTTCCCATCACACTACCAACTCCCCCGACCTTTCTCACCCCACTCCTCCTGTCAGATTCTAATTTGGTTGGAAAGTGGCAGAGCTCAGAATTCTTAATTTTCAATAAGCCCCTAAGTGATTCTAATGAAAGTGGCCTACAGTTTGGAAAAACATTGCTTCAGGGTATCTCTAAATATTGTCTAACCAGGAAACACATCCTTTATTCCTCAGTTCCTATCCAAAATTATTTACACCCTCCAACACCCTCAATATTCAAAAATCCTATATGACTTCTTCCTTGACTAAACAACCTCTCCTTCCCTCTCCCAAGCTTCTGGAATGACTGGGTCATCATTAACTCCTTTAGACCTCTAAACCCTGCTCCACACTTTGTGACTTTACCAAACTCTGACTTTACTGAAACCTGGCTACCCACTGAAGATATTAGTTTCCCTATAGCTCTCTCAAGTAAAAACTGCTCATCTTCCTATATCCCACTTACCTTACAATTGGAAAATGAGGTTGGTATCCTCCTTTCTCCCAAAACCATGTCCACACCATTACTCCAGCACCTTCTTACAAAAGCCTCCTTGAGACTCAGGCAATTTGGCTATACATTTTATCTGCAAGCATATTCTACCTCCACCTTTCCTGCCACTGTCAATGTACCAAACTCCCTCAGTGCCAGTGGTACCCAGCTCAAAGTATTCCTTTAACTCCAAGCCCTGCTATCATCCTAGATGACTTTACTGTCCATGTGGATGGATGATTTGGCTCTCTGACTTCTCATGTTCTTGACTTCATCTCTTCCATCACTTTAGCTACCACTCTACAGAAACTCCCTGAAACTTGTCATCACCTGGAAGCACTCTATCTCTGATACACTAACTCAGACATCTCACTCTCAGCCCACAAGCTCCCACCTTTCCAGCTCACTCACTCATGACTCTTACTACATGGGTTCTTCAATTTCCAGGGCAACTCCAGTCCATAAAACCCTCGACTTCATCTATCAGCTGCTTCATTTCATTACTTCCACCTTTATCCCTCTTAGGTACAATCTCAACTCCACTCTTTCTAGTGTTCTAAACTCTCTTGCTCCACAGATCTCTCACTGCATCCACATCCAAATACCCCCAACCTGGATGAACCAAACAATCCTTCTCCTTTGTCTTTGCCCTGTAAGTGCTAAATGTTGATAGAGACAAATCTCATTAACAGTGTAGATTGGTCCCGATCTGTAGTTACCAACCTCAAATGGGCCTAAGTCACTGATCAGCAAGGCTACAATGCTTCTCTAGCCTCCATAACAAATATATTTAAGTATACTCCCTTCTCATCAAACCCCCAATCCTTCCACATCCCCCCCTTCTCAGCATAGGACCTCCTATTTCTCTAGAAAAACAAATAGATAAGACCTCCTATATCTGCATCAATATTTTCCTCCTATTGCCACACCCATTTGCAAAGGAAAACGTATTTCACTGTTCACAGAGTGGCCACGCTGTGCAGGCAAAGTTAAAAAGTGGATAAGTGTCAATCAGGGAAGAGATCAGTGTGTAACTTGACATTGCTGAGAATAGACAATCTGCACATCAGGCCCCAGTGGTATAGCATTTCCTTACAGCAAGAGGAGAGAGTGCACAAGATCCGGTGCCTTGCAATGCGTTGGTCTCTGATGGCCAGCACATCCAATCTACAGCTTATATGCAGTATGACTGCATATAACCCACTTCGTGCTACAGTAGAGGACCCTGAGTCCTCCTTTCTGGGGTCTGAAATACAGAACACTGCAGGCATGCCTGAGGGCCATTAATGCACAAATGTAAGCAGAACAAAGGAGTATAATTCCAGCTCAGAACAGGGGAAGATATTTCCTCACAAGGCAATAAGCCCAGCACAGGCTGTGAGAGTTCTCTATCTCTTTGCAAAAGGAAATATTCCAGGCAAAAGGCCACTCATATCTAGCCCATGCATGGGGTTACAAATTGTGCATGACTGCCTTTCCCAACAAAAATCATCCTACCTTCCATCCAAGACCAACCATCTTATTCCAAACCAAAAACCTCTTTCAACCCCCACATCAACCTATAGATACTGCTCAATCTCCTCCCCTTCAATTCACTACTGTCATTTCCTAATATTCTACTCATCTTCACCCCACTTCAATCTTGCTTCTACAATAAACACCATAAAATTATCCAGGTCAGTTTCAGCAAGGACTTCTCATCACTAAATTCAAAGAAGATGTTTCTGTTTTATCTTGACTGAACACTGTGCACATTTGACATTCCTGACCACTCTCTCCTTCCTCCGAGTTCTTTCTGCCTTTAGTGTCTCTGCCACCACACTGTCCTGATTTTCTTCACCGGCAAGACCCTGTTTTCTCCACTAGCATTCTCAACTCCACATGCCCCTTACATTTAGGGCACCTCAAGGTTCTGCCCTTTCCTCCCTGTAAAGCTCAGGCAATTCTATTGCTTCTAGGATCCTCTCATTGACACAGTTATTCCAAAAATATTTTATGAGCATCCTCTATGGGACAGGCACTATGGAAGGTGGCAGAATTCAGTGGCAGGGCCACTTCCCTGCATGACTCCAGAAGGCACCTTTCACCCAGAATGCTGTGCAAGGCAGTGGCACTGTTTAGCGGTTCTCAGAGAAACCGAAGGGACACCCACCCTCATAGGCTTTACTGGTTTGCAGGAGAAATATAATCATAACAAATAATTTCAAAAGTAATTACTCAATTATGGTTGGGAATAGCATTCCAAAGGAAAAGCTGGGAGGGGGAGGTTCAGTAAAGAGCAGAGTTTCCAGGAGAGAAACAGCAATGTGCCAAGCACCGAGGTAGGAAGAAGCATGGTACATTGGAAGGTCTGATAGAAGGCCGCTGTGCTGGCATGAGGGAGCGGGAGAGAAAGCAGTGTGACATGAACCTGGAGGGGCAGACACAGGCTACATCACATAGACTCTCAAAGGCCACTTGAAGCATTTTACTCTTGACCTTGAGTTTTACTCTGGATTTCTAGGGAAATCACTGAAAGACTTTAGTGGACAGAAATACAATCAACTCTGCATTTTAAAAAGCTTATTTTAGCTGCAGGGTGATTATAGTAGATACAGGGAGGCTGGTTTCAATGCTAAGAAAGTGACTTACAGTGACTTATAGGCTGTTGGCAGTAGCTAGAGAGAAGTAGACATTTTCAAGATATAATTTTAGGAGGGCTCTTGTAAGAATGTTCTGGTCTAACCAACTGGCTACACAGTGGTACCGTTTCCTAAGACAAAGAACCATGGGAGAATCATGTTTAGGGAAAGCAGCACGGTTCATGTTTGGACATACTGAATTTGAGATGCTTGAAGAGCATCCCAGGGGAGAGAGGCTAACTGGCAGTTAGCTGTATGTTGTTCTGAGTTAGAGATATGTTATTCCTCACAGCAGTGATTAGTCCTTCTCAAAACACTCTCTTCCTCTGTTGTCCTGCTCACCGTTGCCTGTCCTTCTCCGGTTGTCCTCTTATCTCTGTATCTTAGGCCCCTTTAGTCACTGGGAGAAGATAATCTTTTTTTTTTTTAATTTTTTTATTGTGATGTTAATCACCATACATTACATCATTAGTTTTAGATGTAGTGTTCCATGATTCATTGTTTGCGTATAACACCCAGTGCTCCATGCAGTATGTGCCCTCTTTAATACCCATCACCAGGCTAACCCATCCTCCCAACCCCCTCCCTTCTAGAACCCTCAGTTTGTTTCTCAGAGTCCATCGTCTCTCATGGTTCGTCTCCCCTTCCGATTTCCACCCCTTCATTCTTCCCCTCCTGCCATCTTCTTCCCTTTTTTTTTTCTTAACATATATTGCATTATTTGTTTCAGAGGTACAGATCTGAGATTCAACAGTCTTGCACAATTCACAGCGCTTACCAGAGCACATACCCTCCCCAGTGTCTATCACCCAGTCACCCCATCCCTCCCACCCCACTCCCCACTCCAGCAACCCACTCAGTTTCTTTCCTGAGATTAAGAATTCCTCATATCAGTGAGGTCATATGATACATGTCTTTCTCTTTTTGACTTATTTCACTCAGCATAATACCCTCCAGTTCCATCCACGTCATTGCAAATGGCAAGATCTCATTCCTTTTGATGGCTGCATAATACTCCATTGTATATATATATACCACTTCTTCTTTATCCATTCATCTGTCGATGGACATCTTGGCTCTTTCCACAGTTTGGCTATTGTGGACATTGCTGCTATAAACATTGGGGTGCATGTACCCCTTCGGATCCCTACATTTGTATCTTTGGCGTAAATACCCAGTAGTGCAATTGCTGGATCGTATGGTAGCTCTACTTTCAACTTTTTGAGGAACCTCCATACTGTTTTCCAGAGTGGCTGCACCAGCTCATTCCCACCAACAGTGTAGGAGGGTTCCCCTTTCTCTGCATCCCCGCCAACATCTGTCGTTTCCTGACTTGTTAATTTTAGTCATTCTGACTGGTGTGAGGATAATCTTGTATTGTTTTCAGCCACCCTCTTGGTGGTAATTTGGCAGTACCAGGAAATCAATACCCTGACTCGCCCTTGGCTCCTCCCTCTGCACATGAACCCATCACAGATCTCTAGTCTAACCAACCAGTGCCCCTCAAATCCATTTGTGTCCTCCATTCCCACTCCCAACAACTCACGTAAGACTCTATCATCTCTCATCTTGCTACTATTAAAAAAAAAAAAAAAAAACACCTAACTGGCTCAATGGGTTTATTTTTGCCCTTCTTCAAACCTACTCAGAGGCCAGAGTACCTTAAAAAAACAAATATTAACACACCCCTCTCTTGAATAAAACACACCTGGTATAATTAGGATAAAGTTCACCATCTTCAATATGGAAAACAAACCCTTCTGTGATCCACCAACCTGCCACCCAAAGTCAACACTCGGTTTCCTATTCATTACTCTTCCAGCTCCAGCCATATCGGACTTCTTTAGGCTCCTCAACCTTGCCATGTTTTCTCACCTTTTCTTACTAGCCTTCTATTGCTCACACACTTCTAGTTATGTATTTAATGCATAAATTCCATGACAGCATGGACTACATCTGCCACATTCACTAGTATATCCTCTGTGCCTAACGTGTACCTAAGAAATACGAAGTGTTCAGTAAACACGTTTTGAAATAATGGCACAGAATGCAATCAAATTTCTTCAAGTTACATTAGACTAAACCTGATCAGATCGATTTTTCTGGAAATCCAAGTTTTAACTCAGGATATATTTTTAAAGAAATAATGTATGAGGGGCACCTGGGTGGCTCAGTTGGTTAAGCATCTGCTTTCAGCTCAGGTCATGATCTCAGGGTCCTGGTGTCGAGTCCCGCATCAGGCTTCCTGCTTGGCAGGGGCCCTGCTTCTCCCTTTCCTGCTACCCCTGCTTGTGCGCTGGTTCTCTCTCTCTCTGTCAAATAAATAAATAAAATCTTTAAAAAAAAAGAAATAATGTGTGAAAAATTCAATCACCATTTATAACAGTGTGTCTAGGGAGATAAATATAATTTCATTCAACCAGCCCCCCCAAAAAAATGAACTTTTGAGAATGAGGAACTGTCTCTACTCCAAACATGCTCAGTCATTACCACCTGACCTTGTCATTCAAGCCAAGTCCTCAAGCTCAACATGCACTCAAGCATGCCCTGAGAATGCCAAGTAGAAACATAGGTCTTAACTCTTTCTGAGGGAGGGTGCCACTGCCCTGGAGAGTTTGAAGACAGGAGAGAAGGGCAAGGAAAACAAAGTCAATATTTCTCAGCCTCACTGGGGATTGCACTGCTCCATTTCCCCTTCCTTCCATTTGGTCAAATGCTTCACACAAACAGTAATGGCGGCTGACAGCTTGGAAGAGAAGTTCATCTCTACAAATAAACAAGCTCATGGTCTTCTCTTCTCTTTCTCTGCCACCATCCTATTACTTGCCCAAATCACAAAGAAAAACTAATGCAAATTCTGTTCTACATTCACACCCAACCTATTCAATACACTTGTGATTACAAAGCCCACCATTATGTACTCTGGTATCCTGATATATGTAAAATTAATAGGAGCACTGTCATTCATTCTAAACTCACGATAGTACCACCCAAATCTAACCTCCTCCTATGATCCTAACTCAATACAGGTATGCCTCATCTTATTGCACTCACTTTATTGTACTTCACAGATACTGCATTTGTTATAAACTGAAGGTCTATCACAACTCTGCATCAAGCAAGTCTATCAGCACCATTTTTCCAACAGCATTTGCTCACTTCCTGTCTCTGTGTCACGTTTTGGTAATTCTCACAGTATGTCAAACTTTTTCATTATTATTATATTTGTCATGGTGATCTGTGATCAGGGATCTTACTATTGTAATTATTTTTGCGGTGTTACAAACTGCACCCATACAAGACAGCAAACTTAATAAATAAATCCACTGACTCACTGTTATCCACCTCTCCTCCTGTCCTCAAGTCTCCCTATTTCCTGAGACACAACAATATTGAAATTAGGCCAGTCAATAACCCTACAATGGCCCGTCAGTGTTCAAGTAAAAGGAAGAGTCACATGCCTCCACTTTAAATCAAAAGCTAGAAATGATTAAGCTTAGTGAAGAAGGCCTATCAAAAGCTGAGATAGACTGAAAGCTAGGCCTCTTGTGTCAAACAGCAGAGTTTTGAACACAAAGAAAAAGTTCTTGAAGGAAATTAAAAGTGTTACTCCAGTGAGCACACAAATAAGAAATCAAAACAGCCTTATTGCTGATGTGGAGAAAGTTTGAGTGGTCTGGATACAAGACGGAACCAGCCACAACATTCCCTTAAGCCAAAGTCCAATCCACAGCAAGACCCACCCCTCTTCAATTCTGTGAAGGCTGACAGAGGGGAAGAGGCTGCAGAAGAAAAGTTGGAAGCTGGCAGAGATTGGTCCATGAGGTTTAAGGAAAGAAGTGGTCTCCATAACAGAAGAGTGCGAGGTGAAGCAGCAAGTGCTGATGTAGAAGCTGCAGCAAATTCTCCAGAAGATCTAGCTCACATAATTCATGAAGGTGGCTACACTAAGCAACAGATTTTCCATGTAGATGAAACAGCCTTCTACTGGAAAAAGATGCCATCTAGGACTTTCATAGCTAGAGAGAAGTCAATGCCTGGCTTCAAAGCTTCAAAAGACAGGCTGATTCTCCTGTTATGGGCTAATGCAGCTGGTGACTTTATGTTGAAGCCAATGCTCATTTATCACTCAAAAATCCTACAGCCCTTAAGAATTATGCTAAATCTACTCTGTCTGTGCTATATAAATGTAATAACAAGGCCTGGACGACAGCACATCTGTTTATGACATGGCTTACTGAATATTTTAAGCCCACTGTTGAGACCTACTGCTCAGAAAATAAGATTCCCTTCAGAATATAACTGCTCATTGACAATGCACCTGGTCATCCAGGAGCCCTGACAGAGATGGACAATGAGACTAATGTTTTCATGCCTGCTCACACAACATCCACTCTGCAGACCATAGATCAAGGAGTATTTTTGACCTCCAGTTTTATTATTAAAGAAATACATTTCGTAAGGCTACAGCTGCCACAGATAGTGATGCCTCTGCTGGATCTGGGTGAGTCAACTAAAACCTTCTGGAAAGGATTCACCGTTCTAGATGTACACTCATAACTCAGGAGAAGAGGTCAAAATATTAACCTTAACAGCAATTTGGAAAAAGCGGATTCCAACCCTCATGGATGACTTTGAGGGGTTCAAGACTTCAGTGGGGAAAATAACTGCAGATGTGGTGGGAATAGCAAGAGAACTAGAGTTAGTAGTGGCGCCTGTAAAATCAACAACACAAGAAACAACAGGTGTTGGCAAGGATGTGGAGAAACAGGAACCTCGTACACTGTGGGTGGGAAGGCAAACTGGTGTAGCTACTTGGAAAACAGGGTGGAGGTTCCTAAAAAGTTAAAAATAGAACTACCCTATGATCCAGCAATTGCACTATGTGGGTGTTTGCCCAAAGAATACAAGAACATTAATTCAAAGGGACACATACACCCTTATGTTTATAGCAGCATTATTTACAATTGCCAAGATATGGAAGCAGCACAAGTGTCCATCTACTAATGAATGGATAAAGAAGAGGTGGTATATATAGACAATGGGATACTATCCAGCCATAAAAAGAATGAAAACTTGCCACTTACAGTGACATGGCTGGAGCTACAGAGTAAAATGCTAATTGAAATAAGTCAGTCACTGGGACGCCTGCGTGGCTCAGTTGGTTAGGCCTCTGCCTTCAGCTCAGGTCATGATCTCAGGGTCCTGGGATCAAGCCCCATATTGGGCTCCCTGCTCAGTAGGGATCCTGCTTCTCCTTCTCCCTCTGCCACTCCTTTTACTTGTGCTCTCTTGTGCTCTGTCAACTAAATAAAAATAAAATCTTTTTTTTAAAAAAAGAAAGAAATCAGTCAGAGAAAGACAAATACCATATGATTTCACTCATACGTGGAATTTAAGAAAACAAACAAGCAAAGAGGAAAAAAGAGAGAGAGAGACAAAGCAAGAAACAGACTTTTTTTTTTTAATTATAGAGAACAAACTGATGGTTACCAGAGGGGAAGTGGGTGGGGGGATGGGTAAAACAGGTGATGGGGATTAAGGAGGGCACTTGCCGTGATGAGCACTGGGTAATGTATAGAATTGTTGAATTACTATATTGTATACCTGAAACTAATATAACACTGTATGTTAACTATACTGGAATTAAAATAAAAACTTAAAAAAAAAAAAAAAAGAAATGGACCCTGAAGCTGTGGGTGAATTGCTGCAATCTCCTGATAAAGCTAATGGATGAGAAGTCACTCATGGGCGAACAAAGAAAGTGGTTTCTTGAGATGGAATCTACTCCTGGTGAAGATGCTGTGAAGATTGTTGAAATAACAACAAAGGATTGAGAATACTATGTAAACTTAGTTGATAAAGCAGCATCAGGGTTTGAGTGGATTGACTCCAATTCTGAAAGAAGTTCTACTGTGGATAAAATGCTATCCAACAGCATCACATGCCACAGAGAAATCCCCATGAAAGGAAGAGTCAATCAATGCAGCAAACTTCATTGTTGTCTTATTTTAAGAAGTTACCACAGTCACTCCAACCTTCAGCAACCACCACCCTGATCAGTTAGCCACCATCCATATTGAGAAAAGACCCTCCACCAGCAAAAAGATTAGGACTCACTAAAAGCTCAGATGATAGTTGGCAATTTTTAGCAATAAAGTATTTTTTAATCAAGGGATATACATTGTTATATATATGTATATAATTATTATACAATATATTATAAATATATACAAATATATAATTATTATACAACATAATATAATGTTATTGTATAATGTTAGATGTTATATATATTATATAATTATATGTTATATGTGTTATGTATTTTATATTATACAATAGAACATGTTATATATTATATATGTTATATACATTATATAATTATATATGCTATATAATTATACAATATAATGTAACATAATATGCGATTGTATAATATTATATGTTATATATTATTACATATAATATACAATATATAATAATTATATATTATATATGCTATATTATATATTATATAATTATACAACATAATATAACGTGTTATATTATATATAATGTAGAATTAAATATATAATGCCATTATGCACTTCATAAACTACAGCATAGTGTAAGCATCACTTTTATATGCACTGGGGAACCAAAAAATTCATTTGAGTCACTTTTTTTGGTATTTACTTTATCCACTCAACTCAGCCATTTTCCCCTTACTGTCGGGATAAGACCTAAAATCTTGACTAGAGCCTACAAAAACCAGTATGATTTGACCTGTCTCCTGAGTTGCATCGCTTCCCAGTCAACTCTTCAGTTTCTAGCCTCCTTTCATTTCCTTGAATATACCATGCTTCCTTATCTAGGAAACCATTGCACATTCTGTTTCTGCTGCTGGGAGTGCTCTCTCTTTCATCCACCCTACATTTGCCTACTTCTACTCAGCCTTTATTTTTTTTTTTTTTTTAAGATTTATTTGAGAGGGAGAGAGAGAGCAGGAAAGGGGGGGGTGGGGAGAAACTCAAGCAGACTTCACACTGAGAGGGGACCCCGAACTGGGGCTCGATCTCACAGCCCTGAGATCAGACCCGAACTGAAATCAAGAGTCAGACACTTAACTGACTGCCCCACCCAGGCGCCCCTCTACTCAACCTTTAGATCTCAGTGGAAACATCACTTCCTCAGAAAACTGTCTCTCCCTTCAACCCTGAGACTACATCACTGCACCATTAAATACTATCACAGCACTGTGTGCCTTTCTTCTCAGCCCTTTCCAGTGCCTATTAAAGCACTGGATATAGGAAATCCCAAACAAACATTTTTCAAATCAACCCTTGCTCTGGGGGCTTCAACTCACCAAAAAGAATACCTTGCTGCCTATTTTGAATCTTGCTTCAGCTGCCACCTGCATACTTCTTTTTGGAAAAAAAAAAAAAAAAGTCAACAGGCCAAAAATTTCTATTTGTTTTCTGAGTTTATGTCCACATTGTAGTTCTAATAGTTGGGAAGGTGAGATAATATTATACCCCCTTCTTTACTATAGATTTTAAGCCCAGAATACCCACCTATAAACTTGATTGTCTAAAACAAACTTCTCTCAGATCATGGATAGATTCTGTAGTAAATATGTTGAACAAGGGAAAAGTCTCTCCTTTAAAATTAATCATTGCCATCTGTGTGCTTTATATATTTACTTTGCTCAGCCACTTTGTAGTTTTCATGTTGTTCTATCATTATTTGTTGACTTGTAGGACCTGCTGAATATACCCATTTATATACTTGCTCATCAATAATAGGAACTTGGTGTTGTCTTAGTAAACTCAGCTCAAGTTTGCACTTGGTAAACATCTAGTAATTCTTTGTAATTTGATGGATTTAGTCCCCTTAGGCTTCTGAGAAATCCTTAAGAATCCTTTCTAGGGATGCTTTCTAGGTTAAGCTTCTGCCTTCGACTCAGGTCGTGAGCCCAAGGTCCTGAGATGGAGTCCCACATTGGGCTCCTTGCTCAGCGGGGAGCCTGCTTCTCCCTCTGCCTGCCACTCCCCACTACTTGTGCACGCTCGCTCATGCTCTCTCTCTCTCTCTCTGACAAATAAATAAATAAAATCTTTAAAAAATAAATGTTTTTAAAATCCTTCCTAAGTAAGATTTCTCAGAATATTCTGAGTTGCCTCTTTTATCATTCATATTGCTGATTATAATTAATATTTCTAATTTAATATTGCTGATAATAAGAATGAAAACAGCTGATAATTATTAGGCACTTATATGTCAGATACTGCAAAGCAAACTATATGCATTTAACAGTCATAATAATCCTCTGAGAGGGGTGACATTTTTTTTTTTTAAGTAGGGTCCATACCCAGTGTGGAGCTGAATGTAGGGCTTGAACTCACAGCTCTGAGATCAAGACTTGACCTGGGATCAAGGGTCGGACGCTTAACCGACTGAGTCACCCAGGTGCCCTTGGATAACATTTTAATGCTATTTTACGAGCTAGGTGATTCAGAAATAAAGAGGTTAAGTAATTTGTGCAAGAACACACAGAATGTAAGTGGTAAAGCTGAGATTTGAAACCAAGCAGTCTGATCCCAAGGCTGTAATCACTCACTGCACTATATTACATCCCCTCCTTGTAAAAGGGCTGTAGCCATAGGTTTCTACTTTGGATATAAATAAGTATGCTCCTACTGGACTCAAACCTCCTGAAGATAACAAATATAAGTTCCGCACAAAATGCGAGAAGGAAGGGAGGGAGGGAAAAAAAAAACAAACCTGGAGTCTCGAGAGAGTGAACAAAAGCCTGCAGAATCTGGAGGGAATCTATACTTGAAAGAAGAGATTCCTATTTTTACAACTTCCTGTATAAGAACAGGCCAAAATCAACACCCCATGAGGCAGTTAGCTCCAGGGGAAAAACCGCAGTCTCTCTGGTCTAAAGAACAAAAGGATAGATTTCAGGGCAACCACAGGCACTAAATGTGAAAGGCAAAATCCCAGGAAAGAGAGAGCTGGAGAAGGCATCCCAAATCCTGTGTATAAGTCTGTGTATTCTCTGCCCCAAGTCCCTAACAGATCCTTGAACCATGCAGCATGCATGCACAGAAAAAACTCAAAACAGCCCCACTAAAAGAGAAAAGAGCTGAACTGAGATTTGAACTGCTGCCCAAGAGATAGAAATTATACTTTGATTTGAACCAAGTTAATTGCCTGCTGAAAGAAAAACCTCCATATTTTTAGAGGAATATAACAGAATCCAGAGTCTTTACAGCACAATACCAAAGTGAATTCAAAAATATTCAATATATTAAGGACCAGAAGAATGTGAATTCATCTCAGGAAAAAAGACAAAGGAAATTAACTCTGAATGACCCAGATGTTTCAATTAGCAGACAAGGATTTGAGAGCAACAAGTATAACAACATTAAACCAACTATTAGTGTTTTCCTTGGCCTTAGAATGTTCCAGGAAAACATATTTACAATGATGAACAATATAGTTGATCTCAACAGAAAAATAGAAACTTTATACAGGGCCAAATGGAAATTATAAAGCTGAAAAATACAGTATCTGAAATCAAAAAGGCAGCTTTGCAGGTACAACTTTCTTCCTCAAAAGAATTCTTTCTCTTTTTATATATATAATCTCTTTTGTTTCGTCTCTCTGATAACTAATCTTAGCTATCTAACTCCTCAGTTCCTCCTTCCTTGAGTGTTCAGTGGCTGACTCCAGTATTTATGACAGGTATAATCTCTCTGACTTGATTCCTGCCTTAGTTTTATTCCACTACCCTAACTAACATTTGTGTCTAATTTGACCTAACCCCACATCCCATCTACAGTAGTTTTAAAAAATGTCCATGGGGCACCTGGCTGGCTCAGTCGGTATAGCATGTGACCCTTGGTCTTGGTGTTATAAGTTTGAGCCCCATATTGGGGCTTAAAAAATCCAAATTTTATGACATTCCCTCCTCCAAAAAGTAGACCATGATTCTCCTCCCCTTGAGAGTGGACTGGACTCAAAGAATCACTTCTAATAAACAGAATAAGGCAAAAGTGACAGTGTGATTTCCAAGACTAGGTCATGGAAGGCACTGAAGCCTCTTCCTTTCTCTCTTGGGTCACTCAACCTGACGGAAGCCAGCTGTCCATGTCATGAAGACATTCAAGCAACTCTATGGGCAGGTACATGTGGAAAGCAACTGAGTTCTCCTACTGATAGCCAGCAAGAGGTCTTCAGCCAAGAGTCATGTGTTATGGGTTAAATTATGTCCCCCCTAAAAGATAAGCTGGAGTCTTAACTTAGATACCACAGTACCTAAAAATATGACCTTATCTAAAATAGAGTTCTTAACACAGGTAATCAAGTTAGAATAAAGTCATTAAGATGAGCCCTAATCCAATATGACTGATGTCCTTATGAAAGAGGGAAGAGACACGCACACAGGGAGAACGCCATGTGGAGATGAATGCAGAGATCAGGACAATGCAAGTACAAGCCACGGAACATCAAAGACTGCCAGCAAACCACAGTAAGCTAGGAGAGAGGCATGGTATAGATTCTTCCTCCCAGCTCTCTGAAAGAACCACCCTGCCAATACCTTGATCTTTCACGTCTAGCCCCCAGAACAGAGACGGTACATTTCTGCTGCTCTAAGCCACCCAGTTTGGGGTACTTTGTTACTGCAGCCCCAGGAAACTAACAAATCATGTGAATGAACTGCTTTGGAAGCAGATCATCTAGTTCCAGACAAGCTTTCAGATGACTGTAGCCCTAACCATTATCTTGACCTCCACTTCCGGAGACAACCCTAGCCGGAACTGACTGCTAAATGGCTACTGAATTCCCCACCCACGGAAATTATGAGATAAGTGTTTGATGTTTTAACTGTTGTGATGGACGGAACTGTGTCCCCACCCTATGTTCATATGTTGAAACCCTAATCCCTCAAGTGACTATATTTGGAGACAGAGTCTTTAAAGAGGTAATTAAGATTAAATGAAACTGTTAGGATGAGGGCCTAATCCAGTATGACTGGTGTCCTTATAAGAAGAGGAAGAAACACCAGGGATGGGCACACACAAAGAAAAGGCCATGTGAGGACACAGGGAGAAGGCGGCCATCTGCAAGACAAGCAGAGGGGCCCCAAGAGAAACCCACCCTACTGACATCTTGACCTTGGAATTCCAGCCTCTAGAACTGTGAGAAAATAATGTTCTGTTGTTTAAGCCATTCAATCTGTGGTATTTTGTTATGGTAACCCCAGAAGAATAATACAGCTGGTAAGTTTGGGGATAACTTATCACACAACAGATAATAATATACTTTCCCACACCAGCCCCCCAAACACACACATTTTCCATCTCCATTTATCACCCAAAATTGTCTCAACAGTCTAGCCCCAAAGTATGCAAATTAGAAACGTCAGCAACATTTCTTTGAACAGGTTTGGTGTTTTGAAACTTGATTCCCTTGGGGCGTCTGGGTGGCTCAGTCCTTAAGCATCTGCCTTCGGCTCAGGTCATGATCCCAGGACCCTGGGATCGAGCCCCACAGCGGGCTCCCTGCTCAGCAGGGAGTCTGCTTCTCCCTCTGCCTGCCACCAACCCCCCCCCCCGCTTGTTCTCTCTCTCTCCCCTCCCCCCATCAAATAAATAAATAAAATCTTAAAAAAAAACAACAACAACAACAACAACAAAGAAATTTGCTTCCCTCACAGATTATGGGAAAGGCTCTGGGATAAATCTGTCAAGTAAGGAACAAGTCTTCCTATTAGGACCTCTAACCATTAAGAGAAAGTAGTAAAAGATGACAATTAGCCTATGCGTGACCTGTTTGATTTTAGACTATGAACACGACCAAGATCATAATAGGAAGCTTATACTTCTAACTCAATGGGAAACTTGTGTCCATTGGAACTAACCACTACCTTCACTCTGCTTTCCGTAGCAGCTTGGATGTCTGCTAAGGATGTTGAATTATATGAAATTGTTAACCCCTCAACCAACAAACACTTGCTCTTCCAGACTTGTCTCAGTTATATTTTTAAATTCCTTATAGTTCCTAGCACAAAGCAAACACTCAATAAATGTTTAGAGAATGATTGGATCCAGAAGAACTGTCCCCTTTAATTCTATCCGCAGACAGTCCTACTCCAAGACGTTAAAAAGGCAGCGCTGAACTGGGAACCTTGCTCATTCATCTTACTCCTGCAGGAGAATTCCTTCTGCTGTCGCTCCTGACAAATTCAAAGTCTGGTCTGTTTGATTTCTCTGGTAATCAATTTTCAGCTTCTGATTGTCAGGTAAGCTCTCTCTAACTTAGCTCTTGCCTGTCCCTTTCCCATCACAGTGACCATTTTCTGCCTTGCGTTTTCTGAACATAATCCTAAGGTCCCATGCATTCCATTTAGCCCTTCCTCAAGGGCCAATTCTCTGCCCTTATACCTGGCTTCACCCTGCTTATAACCAATCAGCACCCTCAACCATCTCACCTATCCAACTCCAGGGCAGGCCCAAAAGAAAATTCAGCAAAAGTGTTTAAGGTTGAGAACCTACATCTTATGACTTGATGGCCTTAAATCTCTTTAGTTTTGGTTCCTGGAATTGTATTCTACTTATTTGTTGGGGGACGGGAGGCTAGTTCTGCACTATTTTAATGTCTATATAATAGATATTATAAGAATCATAGAACTTTGCATGAATGTGGTTGGAAAAGCTCATCTTGAGTGTTTCCTTAGCCCAAAACTCGAAACTGCTTTCACCCTTTCCTACTACCAAAGGAATTTAGGTTTCTGTTAAGTATCTGAGGGAACCACACTTATTGGAGCCAAAAAGAAGCTGCAATCTCCAGTAACACCAATTTTCCTAGTTACATTTCATACTTAACCCTGGTCTATACCTTATTTAGATGTATTTAGAGCTTCTCGAGCTAATTTCTAGAAACATTCAGGGGCAACCCTTTTTAAAATTGACAATCTCAAAAAGATCCTTAATGTGTTCATGAATTAACTAAGGATACAACTTGCCTTGAGTGTTGCCTAGTAGTTTCTCCAGGCAAAAACTTTTGAAGGATGAGTATTTATGTAAAAACATTGTAACTACTCATAATAAGAGCTAACATTTATTGAGTGCTTTTACAATGTGCCGGCTGTGCTCATGTGTTTAATATGGATTACCTTATTTAATCCTGCCAACAGCTCTGTGAGAAAACTCATGCACAAAAAACGTAACTTGTCCAAAGACATGCAGCTGGTAAATCAAGTGGGGTTTAAACCACTTGAAGTCTCTGAATCCAGAACCCCACTGCCTCTTGGGCTTCTAGCAGCTTTACTAATGAAATTCCCTTCTGGTATTCAGCTGCCGGCATAAAGATTTCACTGGGTTATCTCCTCCTTCTGTTGCCAGGACCTGGATAAGGATAGAAATGTCTCGGACTAATCTATTTCTGTCTAGAAGAGAGCCCTTTAACAATATGTCAGTACTCATCCAGGAAGTATTCAATAAATGTTTACTGAATGAATGAGGCCAGTTTGGAATTTGTTCAAAATAAATGACTCTTTTATATCCACCTAGGAATAAAAAAAAAAAAAAAAAAAAAAAGAGGGACTGTCTCAAAATCTTCATTCATTAAGTGCTCACACGGAAAACTGCATTCCATTTTGGTGACTCAGGAAGGTGAAATCACAGAGAAAACTGGGGGTAGAGGGGGATGCAAGTGGAAGGTGGAGGATGGGGAGAATTGCTCTGTAAGAAAAGAGGTCCGGGTGCTAGACGCAAAGGGATGAATCTAAGTCCTAAATCTAACGGAAGTCCATAATGAAAGGTCAGAAAATCCAAGGGGAGGGAAGATAGTAAAATTTGAGGAGACCCTCAGAGTGATTCTTCCAAAATTTGTTTCAACACTCCACCCTCACTCTAAAATGTCCAGATCTTGGAGAAAGTGACGTTGCAAATCATCTGGGTCGCCTGGGTGACTTCCTGGGATAGTGCCTATACCTATACTACGAAAGGTCAGTATGAAACACAACAGTGCCCGAGGGGTGAAACGCGCCAGCTGCTTCGCCAGAGGCCAGGTAACCAACCACCAGCCACAAGGAATTATGCGTACCAGACAAAAGCAGTTTAGGAAGCCCGCTGCAATGGACCAAAGCAGCCACCAGATGGCACTCAAGGATTAGGATCGTGGGGACTTCCGGCGCACCCCCCGCCTCTCCCCCCCCCCCCCCAGTAGCCCCTCGGCAAGGTCCCAGGCGGGCGCCCAGGGCAACCCAGCTTCTTCCTTGCGGCGACTCCCAGCTGCGAGGTCAAGAGTCGGACTCGCTTTAAATGGACTCAGGCACCGGCCCAGGACTGCAAGTGCCTCGCGGCCGGCCGTCACCCAGCCCGCCCCGCGCCGAGGGCGCTGACCCGGGATGGGGAGGCGCGCGCGGCGGGCGGCCATAGGCTGCGGCGCGGGGCGGGAGGGGGCGAGGCAGGGCCCGCGGCGAGGCGGGAACCTGCCCCGGCCCCCCCGCGGCGGCCCGAGTGCGCGGGGCGCGGGCCGGGAGTGGGAGCGACCCTGCGTCTGCGGCGCACCGTGCGGGTCGGCCACCGGCCCCGGGCCCGTTCGGGACCCAGACGCTGAGCGCAGCCTCCAGCCGGGGCGTTTCAGCGGCGGGGGGTACAACCGAGGTGGCGTTTCCGGAGTTCGGAGGCGCTCCTTGACGCGGCTATTTGGTTTTCCTAGTTTTCAGCTACCGAAGAAGGTGCTCGGGTATCAGAGACATGAATTACGCACGGTTCCTCACCGCCACGAGCGCAGCGAGAAAGCCTTCTGCCATCCGAGTCATGAGTGAGTCCTGGGCCGGCGCCCCTCCTCCGGGCGTGGGGGTTTCTCGCGGAGCCTCCAGCGGCGGTGCCTACGGTCAGCGCTGGCGCGGGTTCATTCATTCAGCTGTGAACGCTCCCAGTGATCCAAGCTCAGCGTGCAAAGCTGAAACAGGGACAGACTTTGTTCTCAGAGAACTCGGGCCGGAACGGGAGGCGGGGAATTGGGTATCTCAGCTGTTGTGGGACACGTCCGTGGAAGAGAGAGGGTGTGCTGTCCAGAAAGGCTCTTCCCTGCAGGATGAGTACATGTTAGGCACGAGTGCACATGTGTGCGGAGTGGGGAGGGCCTGGTAAAGTGGGAAGGAGTGAGCGCTGAAGCCTGGGGCAGGGAGGCGCTAAATGGAGGAGAGGAGGTTTTCTGTGATTGTGGCCCCTTGTTTAACTTGCTCATCGCTCTGCCTTAGTTGGACATCTCCATTCTTTGGTTCCTCCACTAGTGAGGTAGGTCCAGAAAAAGTAATTTTTCGTGTTTATTTTAGATTAGTATTCTATCACTAGAAATTGTTCAGCTTTACAGTTTTATTGAATGCAACATATTGAGCTATCTCTGTTTATGAAAAGTCTTCAATGGAAACGTTTCTTCTTCTCTTCCGTACGTATTGTAGCTGAGACTTGGAGCAGGGCACCGAAATCAGTCATCTCCTTGGCTCCTGGATCACCAAACCCCAATACGTTCCCTTTTATGACTGCTGTTATCACCATAAAAAATGGAAAGCCCATCCAATTTGATGAAGAGATGATGAAGAGAGCACTTCAGTATTCTCAAAGTGCCGGGTACTTATCGACAGATAACATAATTTTGTTCATTTTCATGAGCAATATTCTAATGCCCACTGATAAAGTAACGTGTCTTTTTTAACTGGGTATTCCACAGGTAGGAAGGTTTGGGGAAAAGTTTTCAAAGAATAATTAAGAATAATTAAGAGCAACAGGTTTATTAAATGCTTAACCCTCCTCAGTGACTTCTCCTTGACTTTAAATAATGAGAGGCTTATTTCCTTGTAGAAGCCAAGAGAAGGCATATACCATTGGAGCTGAGACTGGGAAAAAAAAAAAAAAATGATATAGTTAGGGAAAGAGAAGCAGGTTAGGAGGAAGGAGGAAAAGGACAATCCAGAAAGCAGCAAATTTTAAGTCCTGCGGGGGGTGGATTTTGTAGAAATTGTGTTCCCTTAATAGTTGCAGACAGCTATGCAAATACTTTGCCCTCTGTTCAGATGTCTTTTATTTTTTTTAAGATTTTATTTATTTGAGAGAGAAAAAGAACAAGTGGGGGAAGGGGCAGAGAGGGAGAAGCAGACTTCCCACTGAGCAGAGAGCCCAACCAGGGCTGGATCCCAGGACCCCAGGATCATGACCTGAGCCTAAGGCAGATGCTTAACCAACTGAGCCAGCCAGGCGCCCCCAGTTGTCTTTAATTTCTTTTTTTTTTTTAATGGTACATTTTATTATGCATATTTTATCAAAACAAAAAAGTAGGACTGAGATTTGTACTGAAATATGAAAGGTAGGCCACAAAACAAAACTAGCATAATTCGAGATCTACTTTGTAAAAGGTAACAGTAATCAAAGAAGCAGATCTTTTTTTTCTGATTTTTTTTATTATGTTATGTTAATCACCATACATCATTAGTTTTTGATGTAGTGTTCCATGATTCATTGTTTGTGCATAACACCCAGTGCTCCATGCAGAACGTGCCCTCCTTAATACCCATCACCAGGCTAACCCATCCCCCACCCCCCTCCCCTCTAGAACCCTCAGTTTGTTTCTCAGAGTCCACAGTCTCTCATGTTTCGTCTCCCCCTCCGATTCCCCCCCCCTTCATTTTTCCCTTCCTACTATCTTCTTCTTCTTTTTTTTTTTTAACATATAATGTATTATTTGTTTCAGAGGTACGGGTCTGTGATTCAACAGTCTTACACAATTCACAGCGCTCACCACAGCACATACCTTCCCCAATGTCTATCACCCAGCCACCCCATCCTTCCCACCCCCCACCACTCCAGCAACCCTCAGTTTGTTTCCTGAGATTAAGAATTCCTCATATCGGTGAGATCATATGATAATGTCTTTCTCTAATTGACTTATTTCTCTTAGCATAATACCCTCTAGTTCCATCCACGTCGTTGCAAATGGCAAGATTTCAGTTTTTTGATGGCTGCATAATAGTCCATTGTATATATATACCACATCTTCTTTATCCATTCATAAAAGCAAGCTGGAACACATGCTTTATGACTTTCCTAGCTGGTTTTCTTCCAGTGATAAAGGGTAATTTATGGAGTGTCTACAAATTATACTTTATTAAAGTCTTCTTTGTTCTGTAATTGAAAAGTATATTGAAACATAACACGTTATGTATATATGAATTATATGTAATATATACTATAGGTTTTTCTTTCCATGATACAAAGATCTTGAGACTGAACTTCTAGGTAGCCTAGGGAAATTTTCCTAGGAGAACAAAGAATCGATCATGCAGTGAGTACTCTAATATAAAAGAAAGAGAATAGGCTTTGGAATAAGAAAGATGTAGATTCATATCTCAGCTCATTTAATGAGTCGATTTCTATAAGTCTGTTGCATTGTCTTTTAAATAGGGTTATTAATATTGGCAAAAAAGTTTGAGGATTTTTAAATTGAATGAATAAAGTGCTTGGCATACAGTTACCATTTAACTATTGTCTAGTATTATTAATGGTTTTTAATACTATAAATTTGAAAATATGTTTTATGCTTTAGAATCCCAGAGCTGTTGTCCTGGCTAAAACAGTTACAAGTAAAATTGCATAATCCTCCCACCATCAATTATCCAACCAGCCAAGGACAGATGGACATATGCATAACATCTGGCAGCCAAGACGGTCTTTGCAAGGTAAGACAGAAAGGAAAGGGAACCCCAAATTAAGAATCAAATATGTTCATAAATATAGTCATCTCTCACCTGACCACAAGAGGGTCATGTTTTATGAGTTACTGGTAGTCTATCTTGTCTTTACTTAGAATTTTAAACAGGGAACTTAAAGACATTCACCAACCGGATTTTTCTTAAATGTAGATCATGTGGTTAATGTCCCAGAGCTATGAGTCATTAAAACAAGATTCCCCTTAAGGAAGTACTCAACTCCTACCAGAAGTTTAATTAATGAGCCCTGCTTAATTTCATCTGGCTTAGAGATTCAGGTTACATTTTGATTTATGTAGTTATGAAGTTTCACTAGGATTTTTAAATTCTTTAGAAAACATATCCTGATACTCCTGAGATGAAATGTTATTCCTTTGCCAGCCTGCTTAGGTCATCTGTGCTCAGCCCTGTTTACATCTGGTCTCCTTGGATGTGCTTCTGTAGATCTAGGTCTGTGTCTGTCCCTGACGTCTCTCTGGGTTAGTTCTCCTGTTATCTCCCTCTCTCTCTCTCTCTCTCAGTTCTCTTTCTCTCTCTCTTTCAGTTATTCCACTGGCCTCTCTCCTGGGTTCCAGCAAGTCCACAGATGTAACCACTCCTGGGGAGTTCCCACAAGAGATTGCACCAGTGGTTCTCAGTCTCATCTGTTTCTTTTTTTCTTTTCTTTTTCATGAATAATTAGTCCTAGATAAAGATTCTCTATATTCAGTCTTCACATCTAGACTAAAAAGGGCTCTTATTTATCTTTTTTTTTAAAGATTTTATTTTTATTTATTTATTTGACAGAGAGAGTGAGAGAGAACACGCAGGGGGAACAGTAGAGGGAGAGGGAGAAGCAGGCTCCCAGCCGAGCAGGGAGCCGAATGTGGGGCTCGATCCCAGGACCCCGATCATGACCTGAGCTGAAGGCAGACGCTTAGCCATCTGAGCCACCCAGGTGCCCCATAGACTAAAAAGGGCTCTTATTTGTCTTAAACCAGAGGAGCTTTGTTTTTCTTTTTAGGAAAATGTGAAAGCTGCAATCTAGTTGGCTTTAATGAATTTTAAATTATTGTGACAGAAAAATGTATTTAAGTAATAAGAATATAATTTTTCCTCCCTCTTTTTGTATTTAATTTGGAAAAAAAGGGGAATTAGCTACTGTTTGAGTGTTTACTTGAAGAGAAACATCTGTGATTCTATAGATTAATATGAAAAAAGTTCTTTTTAATTAAATTCTTTTCTTAGGAAGGTATACCCCATGAACTTTTCTCCCAGAACAATGCTCAAGACGATTTCTTCATTATCTTTCACAACATCAGTCATAACAAAGGGAGATAGCATAGATGGCCAGATACACCAATAACTCACTTACTTATAGACATGCTTATTACAGAGGCCTTCGTGGGAATCTGGTTTACTATTCCTTCCAATTTGTTCTCCAAGATAGATGTTATGTTAGGCTCCTTTGTCTCTGTCTACCTCTATTAAATAGTGCTACCAGATAATAAACAGCCCTTCTTTTCATTTAGGATATTTGGCATTTTCATGTTCCCTAATTGACATAGAAAATGTATGTGATTAGGTTTTCATTTGATTTATTGGCAATACACATGCCACCCAAGTAATTTGTTTGGTCCTAGGATGTCCTCTAAAGCCTGAATCACTTAGAAACTTTTCGGAGGAAGATACTGTTTGTCATAACATGCCAAAAGCTCATAAGGAAAAGGTGAAGGGAACATTCTAGGCCAAACTGGAAAACAAAAGCCAGAACGTCTATCTCAATTGATAATGGCCATACTGTTTGTCATGAGATACAGGTTGTTAAAATGATAGGAAGGAGAGGCTTGAACTGATGATTGTGACACACCACGAGGAAAGAAAAGATGATTCCATGAATTATGTAAGATTTCGTCATAATAGACCCCTTTGATATCTATTGTCTAGATCATATTGTCTGCAGAATCTCTGAAGATTTGTCACGCCTGTCCTTAAATATCCTTTCACATTGTTGATCTTCCCATCCTTTCTGAAACACTCTTCTCTGGTTCTCTCAATATCTCATTGGCCCAACTGCCCTGCCTTTGCAGTGCCCTCCTCCTCTACACATCCATCATTTGTCAAGAGTTCTTCAAGGCTCAGTCCTCAGAAACGCTTCTCCCCTTAATCCACATACTCTCCCTGGGTACCTCCATTCACACCCATGTGCTTGATCATATGCTAATAACTTCCAGGCTCCTTCCAAATCCATGTGTCCCATCTGTCTACCTGGCGCCATGACAGGATGTTTCAAAGGCATCTCAAACCAAAACACACTCATCACCTTGTCCCTCTCTGAGAGTTTGTGGTTCTGTTTTTTCAGTGAACAGCATCACTCCCTCTATCTGTCTAGCTCTGTGGCCAGCAATCTAGGAGTCATTCTTCATGCCTCCTCTTCCTCACTCCCCTATAATCCATGATTGTGTTCTGTTGGTTTGGATTTCCTAAATACTTCTCAGTTCTCTCCAGTTCCATCATCACTGTCTGTCAGGCTACACCCATATCTCTCCCCAGAACTGCAGCAAAAACATTCCAGATAATACTCAAACTTCCCAGACTTTCCACATATATTCTCACTCATCTTTCATTCTTTCATATTGAAGGCAGAATGATCTTCCCAACATGAATATCTGATAATGTGACTCCCCCTATCCAGCCTCTACCTGAAATTCTTACTTGCCTCATGTGGCTTGAATGTCTATATGGTATTTCTCTGCCTATTTCTGTCTGATCTCACTCCACCCTCCTCTTTATATTTCCCCTTCAAGCCACAGAATTCTTTCAGTTTCTCAAAGTACCTACTATGATCCTCTATACTAACTCATCACTTCCTCAAGGAAGCTTTCCCAGATGCCCCAAATTCCCTGAATGCCCAAGTCCTCCTACAATGAGCCCTTATAACATTGTGCATCTATACTTAATAGCACTCACCATTGTTTTTAAATATACATTTATTTGAGTAATTATTTGATTAGGGTCTAGCTTTCCCATTGGACTAGTAGCTCCATGAGGATAAGAACCGTATTGCTATGCTCATCATTTTGTCTCCATGCCATACACAGGCTTGGCTTATAGTAAATATTTAATGAATTTTCAAAGAAGGAATAAAAGGCATAAGTGAATTTTAGGAGCCAAACCAGTTATCTTACCCTAGAACAGAGTTTGGGAAACTATGGCTTGAGAGCCAAATCCAGCCCTCATCTAACTTTGTAAATAGAGTTTTATAGGAACTCAGCCACACCCATTGGTTTATATAATGTCTTTGGCAACTTTCTCATTATAGAGGCAGAGATAAATAGTTGCAATGGAGATATTATGGCCCACAAAATATGTACCATATGGTACTTCACAGAAAATTTACCAATTCCTACTCTAGAATCCTAGTGAGCTCAAACTATAAAAAAGGCATTCTAAGAATGGAAAGAATACTATCCAGACTAACCTATGCTTCTTTTGTTAGGTGTTTGAAATGATGGTTAATCCTGGAGATAATGTCCTCCTAAATGAACCTGTTTATTCAGGAACACTTCAAGCTGTGAGTACACATTTTTATGAAAGGCAACTCTCTTTCTTTTAATAAATAAGAAGAAAACATTACACTTTAGAATTATCTGTCTATGGAAAAATAAAATAGTATCTTCCATCTGTAAACAAGAGCATCTTAAATGATATATGCAAAATATGTTAAATGTGCCCTCTGCTTTATACATTTCTTTTTACAAAGTCTAAATGTATAGGTGCTAAAATTAAGCTGTGCAAAATCACATCCAGCTTTCTTAATATTTCACTTGAAATGCAACTTCATTTACAAAAACTTATTTTTTCATTACTATCTTTTATTACCACATGTCTAAGTATAGTCATATTATATGTCAATTTAATATAACTGTAAACCAATATGGTATAATTAGGACTTTCCACTCCAGTGTTAAATTAATGGGACTATAATGTCCAGAAGGAGGAAGCTGATCGTCTGGCTACGCTGTGCCCTGCTCAGAGGACAGCACTGAGAAGTAGGTTTGTTTGGGACACAATACTTTAGGATAGCCATGGACTGATTTGTGCAGGTCCTTAGGTTAATAGACCTGGAACCAAAGGGTGGAAACTATAGGGAAACTATTTCAACTCAATATAAGAACTTCCTAGCCGTGAGCCTTTACCTGACTCCTGACTCCCTAAGAAGGTAAAGTGCTGCCCATCACTTCAGGTGCTCAAAGTTACTCTCAACTGTCATCTAACACATTCTAGCTTAAAATAGGGGAATGAATGAGGGGACCTTTCTGTTCTGTTGATTCTAACTTCACAGATGCTCTTTTTTTTTTTTTTCAAGTTTAGTATTATCTTAATTAATATATAAAGCTATTAGCTAGTCTTAATGAAAGGCATATTTTCTCAAAACTCCTAAGACATGAAATTGGATTATAAAAAATGCTTTTCCAGTGAACAATCTGGAAAGGAAATTAAGAAAGCAATTCCATTTATAATAACAGGCAAAAGAATAAAATATCGGAGATTAAACCTAAGAAAAGAGGTAGAAGAGTTGTACATTAAAAACTACAAAATGCTGCTGAGAGAAATTAAGGAAGACCCAAATAAATGGGAAAACATCACCTATCCATCAATTGGAAGACTTAATCTTGTTTAGGTGTCAATACTACCAAAGCAAACTACAGATTCAAAAACAGTCCCTGTCAAATTCCAGTAGCCTTTTTTGCAGAAATAGAAAAGCCAGTTGTCAAATTCATATGGGATTGGAAGGAATCCAAATGGCCAAAACAATCTTGAAAATGAAGAACAAAGTTGGAGGACTCCCACTTCCTAATTTCAAAACCAACTTCAAAGCTATAATAATTAAAACAGTGTGGTACTGGTATAAGGATGGTTGTACAGACCAGTGGAATGGAATTGAGAGTCCAGAAGTAAACCCACACATCTAGGGTCATTTTATTTCAACAAGGGTACCAAAACCATTCAGTAGAGAAAGAATAATCCCTTCAACATAATGTTCTGGGATAACTGGATTTTCACATGCAAAAGAAAGAAATTGGACCCTTGGACCATATAAAAGTTTAACTCAAAATGGATCAAAGACCTAAATGTAAGAGCTAAAACTATAAAATCTTAGAAGAAAACATAAAGGCAAATCTTCGTGACCTTGGGTATGGCACTAAATTCTTAGATATGACACCAAAAACACAGGCAAAAAGATAAATAAATAAATAAATTGGATGTCATCAAAAATTAAAAACTTGTGTGCCTTGAAGGACATTATGAAGGAAGTGAAAAGACAGCCTACAGAATGGGAGAAAATATTTGCAAATCATATATCTGATAAGGATTTAATATCCAGAATATATAAAGACCTACAACTCAATAACAACAACAACAAAAACAATCTAATTTAAAAAATGGATAAAGGACTTGAATAGAAAATTCTCCAAAGAAGATATACAAGCAGCCAATAAGCACATGAAAAGATGCTCAATATCATCATTAGTCATTAGAGAAATGCAAATCAAAAATACAATGAGATACTCCCTTATACCTACTAGAATACCTATTTTTTTCATGTAAAATAATAAGTTATTGAATCTTGTACATTGCTAGTGGAAATGTAAAATGGTACAGCCACTGTGGAAAACAGTTTGTCAGTTTCTCAAAATAACCATAGAATTACCATGTGACTCATTAATTCAACTCCAAGTATATACCCAAAAAGAATTGAAAACTGGAGCTCAAACAGATAATTGTACATAAATGTTCACTGCAGCATTATTCATAATAGCCAAAAGGTGGAAGCAACTCAAGTGTACATCAACAGATGAATGGATAAACAAAATGTGGCATATACATATGATGGAATATTATTCAGCCATAAAAAGGAACAAAGTTTTAACACATGCTACATAATGTTGAAAACATTATGCCAACTGAAAGAAGCCAGACACAAAAGGACAAATATTCTATTACTCCATTTATTTGTTTCTTATATCTAAAATAGGCAGATTCACAGAGACAGAAAGTAAGTTAGAGGTTATCAGGGCCTGGGGATAGGGAGGAATGGATAGTTATTGCTTAATGGGTACAGAGTTTCTGTTTGGGGTGATGAAAGGTTTTGGAAATCAGCAATGATGGATGCACACATTGTGAATGTGATTAATGCCATGAGTCGTACAGTTAAAAATGGCAAAATGTGGGGGGGGCCTCTGGGTGGCTCAGTCGATTAAGCATCTGCCTTTGGCTCAGGTCATGATCCTGGGGTCCTGGGATCAAGCCCTGCGTGGGGCTCCCTGCTCAGTGGGGAGTCTGCTTCTCCTCCCCCCTTCGCCCCCCTCTCGTGCTCTCGCTCAAATAAAATCTTTTAAGAAAAAGGCAAAATTTTTGTTATATATCTATTTACCACAATAAAAAACTAAAGTAAAATAATTGCTTTTTCTTAATGATTGGATACTAATTAATAATTATTTACTAAACTCTTTGTATAATGCCTACGAATCTAAAACCAGTGTCTGTGTAATCGGCATCATGCACACATGCACAAATGTTTCCACATACCCAAACAGAAACTATGTGTCAGGCTATGAGATTTGCTAGTAAGCAATATGTGTTTATTTCATGGCCCAATATTAATTTATTCGTGGTAGATGTGCTTTTTCAGCCTAAGAACTTTTAAATTTGTCATAAATTTGTCTGTATTATTCCCACCTAGTACATAATTCCACATTTGCTAAAAGAGGGTGTGCTTATCCTTTGAAAAATTTTTCTTCTGAAACCCTCACTCAAATTATTGTTATTTCTAAAGTTCCAATGTTTTTCTTTATGTTCATCCAAGAATAAGATTCCCCAAGATTTTGGGTGCCTGGGTGGCTCAGTCATTAAGTGTCTGCCTTCCGCTCAGGTCATGATCCCAGGGTCCTGGGATCGAGCCCCGCATCGGGCTCCCTGCTCAGCGGGAAGCCTGCTTCTCCCTCTCCCACTCCCCCTGCTTGTGTTCCCTCTCTGGCTGTGTCTCTCTGTCAAATAAATAAATAAAATATTAAAAAAAAAAAAAAAAAGATTCCCCAAGATTTTTATAAAATTATGTCTATAAGCAAGGCCACTGCTTGTGATTTCAGGCTTAGCCTTTGGTAAATACGGACTACCTCCATACTCCTTGCTAAGCTGCTGCCCTGTTCCCCTCCGTGCCCATCACCACCCTGGCCCCCCTGACCCCTCTCCTAAGACCACCCGGAACTTCCCATGATACAGAATTAATGCAGGGGGCCCTCAGGACTCTATTCCAGTCAGGTGCTGTTTCTGATGTACCCGTGTTCTACCACCTGTTAAATATTTTGAAGATCACCTCGGCTTGTAACCATTTTAGGTATTAGCATAAAAGATGCTTTCTGTGTTTAACTTTGTCAAGAGAAGCATTCGTTAACGAACATGTAGTTTTTGAACCAGTTCTAATTCTAATTCTAAAGCTAATTCAGTCAGAAGAGGCCAGGTTATGCAGTATAACAACCCACCCCAATCTCCACGGCTTACGGCTAGAAAGTTTCTTGCTCTCACACTCTACGTATCGACCACACAGCTTCTCTGTTCCGGGTCATCTCCATCCCAAGCCCCAAGCTGAGAGAAGCAGCCTCTACCTGGAGAATTGCCAGTCTTAGAGCAAAGGGAGACGGGAAATGGAGAGCCACAAGCTGGATTTTAAAGCTTCTGTTTGAACAAAACACGCATCACTTCTGCTTGCAGTTCACCAGCCAAAGCAAGGCAATATTGCCAATCCTGACATATATGAGCAAGGAAGCGTATACTCTTTCCTCTGAGAACTGACAGGGCATATTTCTGAACAATCATGGAATCTACCCCAGGGCAACAATAAAATGAGAATATACAACCTCAACCCTTGGAGTGTAGAGATGAGTGCAGGTTTCTATGTTTAAGGGTATAAATGGTACCATTCTTGGTTAGTAGAAGAAGAACCAATGACACATTTTGTGATCATGTTTGAATCTTGGGCTTTTCTTTTTATTTGTGCTCAACAGCTGAAGCCACTGGGCTGCAACATCATTAATGTTGCCAGTGATGAATATGGGATTATTCCAGACTCCCTCAAAGAAGTACTTTCCAAATGGAAACCAGAAAACTCAAAGAACCCCAAGAAAAACACCCCCAAATTTCTTTACGCTGTCCCAAATGGCAACAACCCTACTGGAAACTCATTAACAAGTAACCGCAAGGAGGAAATCTATGAGGTATTTTAAAAGAATGTGTTCTGTGGCAATGTTCTTGTTTATTTGACTTTTGAGAAGAGTACTGTGCAAGCTCCCTTTCTTATTTCTTATTATTACAAGGAAGATAGTTTTTAATAAAAGGAAGTCATCTATGCCCGAGGGTCCTAATAAATTGTAACATAAGAAATTACTCCATCCTTAGTTAACTATGAGATTTTTCTTTTCCTTTAATTGATATTTTCATTAAAAAAATAGCATTTTTTACCTAATGTTAAATTTTATGAGGTTATTTAATCAAACCCCGTTTGATTTTCATTATTTTATATTTATATTTTCAACTTCTCTCTTCTCTTTCCTACTCCTTAGCATTTCAGGTTACAAAGAAATTCTTTAAAAATAAGAGGCATGCTCCTTTTGTCAAGTCTCTTTTAGGTACCTGACTACGATGTCTAAACTTTTCACTATAAACATTTTTTTTTAATATCAAACACATACAAAGCAGTACAAAAATCTCTGAAAAATAAGAGAGAAATGTGCCTTTTGCAAAGTCTCTTTTATGTACCTGACTGTGCTCCATAGACTTACAAATAGCTTTTTAATATAAGTACCAAAGCCATATTAACTATATAGAATGTGTAGTGGAATCATAAAGAAAGATTTCAAACAGTTTCTTTCACTTATTTATGTGTGTATGTGTCAAAATATTGTCTTATTTTTCACATACTCCAGAGTTCTGTCCGGAGTTCTCCTCTTATTTACATACTACCCCCAGATAGTCTCATCCAGTTGTATGGCTATAAATTCCATTCTAAATTTCCCCTGAACTCCGCACTTCTGTTTCCAACTCCTCCATCCAACTTCTGTTTCCAACATCCACCATGAATGTCTAATGGGCATTTCCAACCTACCATGGCCAAATAGAACTCTTGATTTAGTCCAGCCACACCCAACCACCAATCCACAACCCCTCACATTCTCCATCGCTGTAAACAGTGCCACTATGAACAGTCACCCTTTATTCCTCTCTTTCCCTTCTCTCCCCCTTCACCCCCTACATCCAACCCATCCTGTGGACTCCACTACCAAATGGATCCAAATCCACCAGTTTCTCTCCTCTGCGCTTACTGTCACCGTCTTCCCAGCCACCACCTTCCTCACTGGTCTACTAGGATAGTTTCCATGCTGGACCCCTGCTGCATTCCACTCTCGATCTCCAGCCAATCATTCTTCACACAGAAGCCAGTCATGTCCTTCCCTCCCTCCTCTGAAATATAAATGTAAAGCCAGTCTCACGGTCCTCCTGTCTACAATCCTCTAGTGGCTTCCCTTTTCAATGAAAATGAAATCCAAATTCCTTCATCTGCCTCACAAAGCTATGTGACCTGGTAGTCTAGTCTCAGGCCTTATTGTCTCTTACCTCCTTCTTGCTGCAGGCCACTTTGTCATGCTCAGCTCTTGTGTTATCTTGTCAGGAAGGGCTTCCCAATGATTCAGCCTGAAACAGCTACCCTCTTTCTCTCTCTCTGTCCCCCTCAGATATCACCCTGTTTATCACCCTGCCTAGCCCCTAAAACCTCCTGTCTAATATTTCTTCTCTTCATTATCCATTGGCTTATGTATATTGTCTTTCAGAACCTAGAATGTAAGTTCCATGAGAACAAGAGCCTTCAGTGAGTGCCTCGTTCATCTCTGTATCCTCATTGTCTAGGAAAGAGGCACTCAGTAGTTTCTTGAATGAATAAATGAATACAAAGAATTATGATTCCAAGTGATTTTCAGCTTAGATAGTTCTTAAGAATTAAATATGCTACTTTAACCTTTTTTTAGCTCGCAAGAAAATATGATTTCCTCATCATAGAAGATGATCCTTACTATTTTCTCCAGTTCAGCAAGGTAAGTGACGATGTGAACTTATTTCACAATTAGAAGATAAATTGTAAGTGATTACACTGACTTGACTTTAACCTGGCTGCTGAGTCAGAGCTAATCTATCTTTACATGGAAATTAAATAAAATTAGTAGTAATTTGCTACCACTTCAATCTTTAGTCTTTCAGTTTTATCATGGAATTAATACTTCTCAGGTCTGGTATTACTGCTTTTTCCAGAAATGACTTACCTTTAAAATAGGAGCTAGTGCTCTATACCATGCATTTGGGCAAACAGAGTGAGTCGGGGGCTGATGGTCTTCTTGAACTTCAGATCCTAGTTCATAGTTTTTTAAACATCATACCAGGGATGTGAAGTAGGTGTCAGCTATAATCTCTTGGCAATGGCTGGCTGGAGTGATGTCTGAGAAGGATCTGAAAGAGAAAGATGGTCGTGCTCAGTTAGCAGTGTCCGTTACAGACATAGGGGAAAGCATTACTGGCAGAATGCCACGTATTTACCATCCCTGTCATTGAAGGCCTGGATCTTACCTGCAGAATAAGGGATTTTTAGGTTCTTTTTCACTATATATGCATGCCACTTTCCATGATCACCGTCTCCTAATAGACAGCAGTAGTGGTACAGACTCCCAGTGCCTGATTCTTCAAAATCAAACACTTTCTTTATTTGCTCTCGGAGCTGCTGAGAACATCTACTTGGATTCAGTGCTTCCTTTAAATCTACTGAAAAGAAACAAAAATTCTTGATTTTTCTGTATAGTTTGCTGAATATCACATCTACCTACCTACTCCCTACCCTCCACACGACCTGGCCTCTTTTCTTCTGTGCATCTCCTTTTGAAGGAAATATTGAGGTCCATACTGCAGATTGACTACATTCCTCATCTTGTTTTGTCTTTCTAGCTGTTCTAAGGATCAGCATTCTCTCTCAAAACAATCCTGAATGCTGCAGGCCCTCTTCATTTTGATCTAATCCAAATGAGTGTTTCTTGAACCCTTCTATTAATCCTGGATCTCAACCTTTGAGCCTTGGAGGGCCCATTTGAGGTTTCCCTAAATTCATAATAATAGCATCTTAAGCAAATGAGTAAATTCTTCTGTATGTTTTTGGCAGAAAAGCTGTGAAGCTAGGCCGGTACTCAAAAGATCATGCATCTCGGTTTCTTATTCCATTTTAAGGGTTGAGACTAAGGTAACAGAGAAGATGGTTGTGTTACTGCTATTGGAATCTATGCCCTCTCCATTCCCTACACAAAATAATTATACAGTCACTAAACAGAGTTCTGAAACCAACAATATGTGTTTTTTCCATTTCAAGTCCTGGGCACCAACATTTCTTTCCATGGACATTGATGGGCGTGTCATCAGAGCTGACTCTTTTTCAAAAGTCCTCTCCTCTGGGTAAGGCCTTGTGTCTTAATTTACGGCCAGATCTAAAAAAGATAGACTGTACCTGAGTGTCCTTTAGTCCAAATAACTCTCATTTAAGATGCTAGTATTCCTACTTACCTTAAAACATCAGTTTGATTATTAGTAGTAATATATGCCTTTTCTTTCTTTATTCATCTCCAGTAATCAAAGGTATTTGGGCATTAATCTAAAGTTGGAATGGGACTGGTCAGGTTTTGGGTTTCATATATGAAAGAACACATTTCGAAATACTTGGTCAGACTTGCATTCTATTTTAAATGTACACTTAAATTTGAATTTTAAATAACAAGTAGCTAGTTTTATTAGAGTGTTTTAATCGTCTAGGTCCCCAGGTCACAACTGTCTTCCTAATGAAATCAGTATAGTGACATGTATTCATTGTTAACCCAGGATTGGTCTTGTGCCTTTTCTCTTTTTGTGTAGGTTGAGAATAGGGTTTTTAACCGGTCCAAAAGCCTTGATAGAGAGAGTTGTCTTACACACACAAGTTTCAACCTTGCACCCCAGCACTTTTACACAGGTAAGGACAATGTCAGAAATAGGAGGGTTTGGGTTTTTTTTTTAAGCAATCAGAATAGAAAATAGATGTTAGCAAGTAAGCCTGAGTGAAGGTGGCAGGGAGGGAAATCACTGATGCAGAATCTCGAGTTCCAATACGGACTGAATTAGAAGATCAGATGCCGCAGATGTTTACTGTAAAAGGCAGATGAGAACTGAATTAACCTAGTGATACTTTGCAGCGTACAGATGTCCCCGTGTTTTATCAAGTTGGGGGTTTTTTCCCATATTTTTTGTGTCTGTTATCAACAAAACTTCATTATCCATTTATAACATTTAGAACTTCCATTTTATATAGAAAAATCACTGAAAATATTATACAGCATATATCTACTATGCATTTTTTAATAAATTTAGAGAAGCCATATAGGCATGGATCTGGAGCTAGACAGTCTAACTTGAATCCAGGCTCTGTGTCTCACTGACAGGGTGACCTTGGGAAAGTCCATTTAACCCTTGTGCCTTGGTTTCCTCATCAGTAAAATAGAAATGATAGCCTAATTAGGTTATTACAAAGATTAAATTATCTAAAATGTATTAATATATTACAGTAGTTTCTGGCACATGGCAAGTACTACATAAGTATTTGTTATTTTATTGTCATTGTTATTAACATGTATTATAAATCACTGTAAATCTTGGTTCAGCTTGTTATATTTTCTTGTGGTGGTTTATAGGTAATCAAGAGTGATTTGCTTTTTATGCTTCGAAAAAAAAAAAAAACATTTTAGAGGGTGAACCATGACGTGTGTTATTGTGTCTTATCTCTTCTAGCTTCTGGTATCACAGCTTCTACACCAATGGGGAGAAGAGGGATTCCTGGCTCATGTAGAGAGGTATTGCATGTTAGCTTCCATATTTTACATAGAAATAGGCTTCCCTTTATTAATTTTCATTGGAATTATTCCAAAATAAAGGAGAAAAACACAATGGTCAAAAGTTTGCCACCAGACAGGTCAAATAAACATGCTCTATTCCTTTTTCAAGCATTCCACATTTTAATCAAGGTAGAAAACAGATTCTTATAGACTGGACTCCAGAGCCTTCTGGTTTCTTCAGTCAATGAACCAAATGCATGCCTTTCGTTGTGTTCTTCTTCTAGTGTTACTGATTTCTATAGGAACCAGAGGGATGCATTACTGGCAGCTGCAGACAAATGGCTAAGTGGTGAGTGGAGCATCATCCTGTCCTGTGACAGACACCAGCACTTTCATGGGGCGGGGGGGTGGCGGGTAACACTGCACAGTTATTGTTAATAATATTGGGAGATGAGAAACAAGAGTCCAGGAGTATTCTTGTCAGGGAATGTGACCCTATAAGCAATCTCAGAAGTAACAGTCTGCAAACCCTGGCACTGTTCTATCTATCTCTGCTTTACCTGTCCGCTGCAAAGAATTTGTGGCTTAAAGGGGGGGAAAAGACCTTTTATTTTTTTTTTAAGATTTTTTTATTTATTTATTTGACAGGAGAGAGACAGCGAGAGAGGGAACACAAGCAGGGGGACTGGGAGAGGGAGAAGCAGGCTTCCCGCTGAACAGGGAACCCGATGCCCCAAAGCGGGGCTCGATCCCAGGACCCTGAAAATCAGCTAGCAATAACTTAAAGCCAAATGATGGCTATACTCAAAAGATTTTAGAGTTACTTCAAAATTTCCCCCAAACAGCAGAGGAATTGTCAAACAGTATGCTCCTTTTCTAATTAGACCATATAAAAACAAAATAGTACAATCTAAGGCAGTTCTCTCATTACAAATTACTTGCATTCTAATCATTAGCATGATTTATCTCTCTAATAATACCTATTGCTAATTTGATTGCAGGATGATTTAGATTTAATTTTCTATTAATGAATTATGTGGTTTTAATTATATCATTAAAAAAGCTTTTGGGGTGGGACGCCTGGGTGGCTCAGTTGTTAAGCATCTGCCTTCGGCTCAGGTCATGTTCCCAGCGTCCTGGGATCGAGCCCAGCATCAGGCTCCCTGCTCAGTGGAGAGCCTGCTTTTCCTTCTCCCTCTGCCCCTGCTTGTATTCCCTCTCTCGCTGTCTCTCTCTCTCTCTCTCTCTCTCAAATAATAAATAAAATCTTAAAAAAAAAGAAAAGAAAAAGCTTTTGGGGTGAATAATGGTAAACAAAAAAATCAGTTCCTTATTTCTGTCATATCTTGTTCCCTATAAATTTCTGGTAAATATAGAATTCTTTTTAATAAGAGTACTATTCTACCACTTTGTACAGTGGAGTTAAAGAACAGGTTCTAGGGGCGCCTGGGTGGCTCAGTTGGTTAAGCGTCTGCCTTCAGCTCAGGTCATGATCCCAGGGTCCTGGAATGGAGTCCCGCCTCGGGCTCTCTGCTCAGCGGGGAGTCTGCTTCTCCCGCTTCCTCTACCTGATGCTCCCCTTGCTTGTGCTCTCTCTCTGTCAAATAAATAAATAAAATCTTTAAAAAAATAACAGGTTCTAATCAACAGCAAGTTTTAAAAGATAATTAAAATCAAAATAATTGTCCTTCCTTCTTGGTTTCTCTATCCTAATACTCAATGAAACATAAAGCCTACCAATACTTCTGGAACTCTTGAATTTTCAGTACTTCTTTTCATAATCTATTACATTCTGATAAAAACTCTAATCCACTGGACTTCAAAACTATTGTATAAATGACAGAATTTATTGAAGCACTGGAAGAATCTAGAAGGAGTCGAAAAATCTTCTCCTATAACTGAAAGAGCCATAGTTGGCTTCGGTACGGTTCTAACTAAGGGAAGTAGACACAGGCCTTAGATTCCTTGCACTACCCTAAGACTGACTAAAATTGGAAATATATACTTGAGTCTCCCTCTCTCCCTTCACCCCAGTCTCTTATTTTTTTTAAAGATTTTATTTATTTATTTGACAGAGAGAGACAGTGAGAGAGGGAACACAAGCAGGGGGAGTGGGAGAGGGAGAAGCAGGCTTCCCACTGAGCCCCACATTAGGCTCCATCCCAGGACCCTGAGATTATGACCTGACCCCAAAGCAGACGCTTAACCAACTGAGCCACCGAGGTGCTGCCCCTACTCTCTTACTTTTGAAATAAACTCAGAACCTCAATTTTCAGGACTCATTAAATTCTATGTTTTAAAAATGCTATCCCCGAAGGAACTTTTTTGGATATACTAGTTGACAGTTACTGCGATTATGTCATTAATTGATATATTTGATATCATCAAAAATGACTTTAGCAGATATTCTCTTTCTTGGTTTGTAGGTTTGGCAGAATGGCATGTTCCTGCTGCTGGAATGTTTTTATGGGTTAAAATTAAGGGCATTTCTGATATAAAACAACTAATTGAAGAAAAAGCCATTAAGAAAGAGGTAAAATGGGCAGGGGGGGTTATACTTTTTCTTTAAAGTGATTTTTCATTTAAAATAAAAATGAAGAGAGGTGTTTATCATTGCCCTCCATCCCAACCCATAATATTTTAATATCAGATGTTATCTGATATTTCTATATCTAATATTTCTAATAATATTGTCTCATTGTTAAAATCATAATAGATTTTTGAGTTACATAATTCTTCTTCTGGTCTACGTTAATGGAAATACAGTCGTTCATCTCAGCTACTGGTTAGTTTAGCGGCTAAGAGCAGAGGGCTTTTTCCCTCTGATTTAAGAAAGTAAAGCATGCTAGCAAACTTGGGAAATTCGTAACAGTATAATGAAAAATGTTCAAGTAGCCCATCATTTCACCACCCCGATTTTGTGGCCATTTGTAGTATATTTTCTTGAAGAGCTCATCTACATGTAGTATTTTGGCTGTGCAGTTATTTTCCATGGTTAAAATTACACAGAAAAGTTTGTATCCTGTTATTTTCACTTAAAATTGGCCTGTAAGGATTTCTTCCAGGATTTTCTTTTTCTCCTTTTGTCCTTAAATCTACTTAGTTATCATTTGGGGGCATTGATTAAGGTGGAAAATCTAAATATTTTTCTGTGTAGCTGTCCAATTTACCCAATAAATTATCCTTTCTCCATGAATTAATGCTTTTGGCACATTTGCCAGTCTTTTGTAAATACTAAGATCTGTTTCTAGGATCGCTTTTGTTTTGAAGCAATAATTACGAGCGAACAGATTGTGTTGATGCAAGCACAGGACCATGCTAGTACATAAGAGATGAGGTAGTTTGGACGCTAGAAAATTGCTATCTAGAGGTTAGACCTGGGAGCTGACTACCTGGACTTCGAGTCATGCATCCTCTCTAACCATCTTACTTGAGGGCAGGACTCACGCTTTATTCATTGTTCTAATCCTACTAATTCTACACAGCAGGTACTTAGTAAATACTGACTTAGTTCAAAGAAATATATTTTAGTATAATAAATCAATGTTGTGTTTTCTTTGCCTTTCTGTCAATGCCATTATCATCAGGATCATTTGATAAGTGGCTATCTGTATGTATCTCTGAGGTAGGTGCTGAGGACATAGACCTCAGGTTTTCTCATAGTTTTTTTGGTGCTCTCCATCTATCCCATATATCCTGCTGCATGTAGCCTTTCTTTTTCTAAATAATCTCCAACTTTACAACTACAACCTTAGCCCAGTTGTTCTGGTCATCTTATAAAGAGATTATCACTACTCCCTCCTTCTCTTACAGCTCCTCGCTTATAGTATACACCCCCAGTATTTTCCACTATATTGGGAGAAATGATGGTTTTCATTTGATTATTAATCAGGACAGAAACCCATCTTCTGCCTTGAAATCTCTTCCCCAGAGTGCCCCAAACCATTTCACTCCCAACTCCCTTTACTTTAGTAGGCAGTGCCCAGATGTATACTACATAACAACAATGAATGCTTTTGAATTGCATGATTGTACTACATAACATCTCAAAGACCTACCACAATCGAAGTTTATGTCTGACTCACATAAAACTTTCAAAGATGTGATGTGCAAGCCACCTCTACTCCAACAAGCAATTCAGAGACTCTAGTTCCTTCCTTCTTGTTGCTCTTCAGTCTTCAACACATGGATGATTCCACAGTGGCTACAAAATGGAAAGAGCATGATGGATCACACGTGGGGAGATTTTTATGGGCAAGGCCTAGAAGTGGCATGCATCACTTCACATCCATTGGCTAGGATTCGGTCATATGGCCACACATAACGAGAAAGAACCTGGGCAACAGAATATATTTGTACACCCAGGAAACAGAGGGAATGGAGTTCGTAGTTAGTGAGCCATCTGCCACAGTGCTCACATCAAGAATAGCAGTTGTTCACACAACTCCGTCTTGATATACATAACAAACATTTTTATTCATTCACTTTATGTATTAAAATTTCTACCTCCTTTCAGTTCTTTGACTGAAGATCTTCTTCCCATCACCAATCTTCTTCCCATCTCAAGGCCTTTACACTGTCTTCTCCCTAATATTCTTCACCCACTTTTTGCCTCGGCCATCACCTACTTATCATCCAAGTCCCAGCTTAAAAGCCACTTCCAAATTTGGTAACTTAAAAATGGTCTCTCATTGTTTGAATTTATATAACTTCTTGGTTAACCATTTATTCATGTTTATTACCATTTCTATTTCTTTTTTAAGCTGTCCTTTGCCCGTCAAAGCAGGAATTTGAGTGTTTTTCTTCTTGGTTTCTGTGTATTCTTTAAATGGAGAAGAGGTAGCATTTGCCATATTTACTATAAACATTTTTTCAGGTTCTGTGCTTTTAGTTATGTTATTGTAGGACATACAGACTTTTTACATAAAATGATTTTTCTCATGATTTTTTTAATTGTTTTTAAATATTAAAAGGCTTTCCCCTCTCTGAGATTGGATCTACCTATATTTTCTTTTAGTAATTCCCTTATTTTCCATAAACTCTCTTAGATATTAATGCTTCCCGGAAATGTCTTCTACATTGATAGCTCAGCTCCTAGCCCTTACTTTAGAGCGTCCTTCTCTTCAGCTTCTCCAGAACAGATGGATATGGTGAGTACAATATTCTCTTCAGAGTAACACCAGATATCAATTCTATTTTCTGGTGCATTTGTTCATTTTGTGAGTTATAACATTATTTAATGTCCTCTTGGGTTTCTGAAAAACAGATACCACTTAAAAAGTCATGAATTACTATTAAAAGACACACTTTAGTGGCAACAAATAGACAAAGGCATGAGACCAAGCTGGATTTAAACTCCATTGTCTTCGTGAACTGTTTTCAGACTTACTGAACCGTGCTGGCAGATTACTAGCATGTTATGAAGGAAACTTCTTTCCTTCCTTCATGGAATTAGTATGAGCTAAATTTAGTACAAATTCATGAAAGCCATCAGTCTCTTTCTCAGAAGAAAAATATATCAGCAAGGGTCAAATACAGTAATACTCTTAAATTAATTACAAGTCTGGGTTCAGCCAAAATAACAGGAAGCAAAGAAACAAGTTCCTAAGGACTGCATGTCTGGGAGTCCAAATAGAAGAGTCATAAATTGAACAGTGCCATTAACCTTGAGAAGAGTCTGTACTTGCCCTCACAGATGGATTGGTTCTTGGTGTTCTTTATTTAGTTGCTTTCTCATATCATTAAATATGCTTTACATAAGTTACCTCTGCTTTTACATATGAATAGGCAATTGAAATGATATAGAGTGCATATGCAGGTGGGAGATTATATGAAAGAATAACTTGTGTTGTGGGGAAAATGGAAAATAATGATCTTGAGGGCTATAAGAACAAACAGAAATCCTGGGAATCTGATATGCTTATATCTACATATATTAGTGAACATTGATGGCATCCTACCCAGATAAAGCTGATGTTAAATTTGACTTTTGATTGCCTTATCTCAACCTAAGATGAATACTCTTTGTTTGAATTTTTTAAAATTATCACAGACTTTTCCTAAGTAGCATCCTGATTTCATTAATTCTTGTCTCTTTTCTATTTCAGGCCTTCCAGAGATTAGCCCAGCTTATTAAAGAATCTTTATGAAGAAATCAAACTCTTTATGAAGAAATCAGAATCTTCCATGGGTTTTTCACATAAATTATTTTTAGCTTTTAGCAGGAAGAAATGATCATTGGCATTAGACTTACAGATTAGATTTCAATAAGCATGTCATATCTGCAGTAATTTAACTAGACAACTTTTAAAGTGCCCTTAAATTCATCAGATTGACAAAATAAATTTATAATTCACTTATACCTTTTGATAAATTTTCACCCTGCAAAAAGTATTTTTCTCCTGGATTTTATTGTAAGGAACTCCAGTTGCTTTATGGTTTCCCATAAATTTTCCTTGAAGCTAACATTTTACAATAAATTATTTTGAAAATGTAAGAAAATAAATTAAATTCAAAATGGTATATAATGTGAACTTTTTCTATTTTTAGGAAAATTTAATGAAAGCTTATTGCAAAAAATTGTTAGAATTTGACTATTATAAATGATTTTCAGTAAGAGTACCACAGACATTGTGTTGTACCATAGAAATCCCTTTAAAATAAAATTCTGAAACTAAGCACATACCTAAAGGCATTAGACCTATTCCTTTTTTCTTTTTTTTTTAAGATTTTATTTATTTGACAGATAGAGACATAGCGAGAGAGGGAACACAAGCAGGGGGGGAGTGGGAGAGGGAGAAGCAGGCTTCCCACCCAGTAGGGAGCCCTATGTGGGGCTCCATCCCAGGACCCCCAGGATCATGACCTGAGCCAAAGGCAGACGCTTAACGACTAAGCCACCCAGGCACCCCCAGACCTATTAATTCTATATAAGGAAGAGATCAGAGACTTAGAAAAATGTGCTACACTGTATTTTCATAATACTACACAATTCACAAAAACACATTCTTATCAGTTATATCATTTAAATCTGTACACCCCTTTGAGGTACTTAGGCTATACTTTCTAATGATTTTCTTTCTCACCTTTTCAGATCTTTATTCTTCCTATCTGATTATTAAAGTAATATATGCTCACTAAAAATTCTTCAAACAATAGCGTGTAAGGAGTAAAGTAAAAGCTACTTGTTATCTCACCCCCAGTGATAACTGCTGTCAGAATTTAGCATCCATCCTTTTAGATGTTTTTCTATGCATGTGCCTGTTATATGTAAAAGAATGAGATCTCATTACGACAGAGTATCATAAATACCCTGTATTTGCTTTCTATTGCTGTGTAACAAACTACCAGTGTTCCAAGATCCAGTAATCGTTAAAGTTGTAAGTTCCTTTAAGGAATTAGGAAGTCCCTGTCGTTTATGACATCTTTTGTGTATACAGGCATACCTCAGAGAGATTGTGGGTTTGGTTCCAGACCACTGCAAAAAAGCAAATACCGCTATAAAACAAGTCAAGTGAATTTTTCATTTCCCAGTGCATATACAAGTTATGTTTACACTATACTGTAGTCTCTCAAGTGTGTGATTGAATTATGTCTAAAAAGCAACATACATGCCTTAATTTAAAAATACTTTCTTTCAGGGCGCCTGGGTGGCTCAGTCGGTAAGCGTCTGCCTTCGGCTCAGGTCATGGTTCCCGGGTCCTGGGATCGAGCCCCGCATCGGGCTCCCTGCTCAGCGGGAAGCCTGCTTCTCCCTCTCCCACTCCCCCTGCTTGTGTTCCTGCCCTCGCTCTCTCTCTCTCTGTCAAATAAATAAATAAAATCTTTAAAAAAAAAAAAAATGAAATCTCATTTAAAAAAAAAAACTTTTTCACAACTGATGAATTCCTGAACTCTACATCTGAAACTAAGAATGCACTACATACTGGCTAATTGAATTTAAATAAAAAAAATATATATTTCTAAAAAAATACCACCATCTGAGCTTTCAGCAAGTAGTAATCACTAATCACAGGTATTAACAAACATAATAATGAAAAGTTTAAAATATTGCAAGAACGACCAAAACGTGACTAGAGACATGAAGTGAGCAAATGCTATTGGAAAAATGGTGCTGATAGACTTGCTTGACGCACGGTTACCTGCCATAAGCCTTCGATCTGTAAAAAAAAAAAAAAAAAACACATCATCTGCAAAGCACAGTAAAGCAAAGCACAATACAATGAGATAGGCCTTTATAAATGTACCCATCATAGTTAGTATTTTTTTTAACATCTGGATGAGATGTCACATCTTCCAACAGCTAAAGTTCTTGAGCAAAAAAATCTCACCTCCGAGCTCACATGAGCTGGCTCCAAGCCCAAGTCCTGATTTTTAAGACAAGCGGTGGGAGTTACGTAGGTGAGCCTGGGAAGCCGCAGCGCCTGGAGGAACACTGAGATGACCCTGACGATTCCACTACCCTAAGAGGAAAGAGGAAAGTATACATTAGATTTATAAAAGTAAAAGTAAGCCTTCCGCTTACTTTATTCAGGAGTTCCAAAAGTAATCAAAACTTCTTAGCCAGCACTATGTAAATTCTGCCTTGCATTTGTCTTTAAGTCACCAACACACAGTAGTTGACTTGAGACTGATGTATAATCCCCAGCTTTCAAGGAAGGGATTACCCCTAACCACAATCTATAGGAATCTGTTGCGTCCAGGAAAAACGGAGTGAGAGCAAAGTAGAGAAAGAGCACAGGAATGATGAGGCTGCCCCTGATTACCCAATGTTTATTTCCATCCAGCGAGATTACTTTCCCCTCAAACTGTAAAGCACTAGAAGACTTGCTGCTGGAGCCACTCAATTTTTCCAACTTCTTGGGAAAGCCGTTTGGCAGTGTAGATCAAGAAACATTAAAATGTTTATATCCTTTAACGCAAGATGTGAGCTCCTGTGGACCGGCTCACTTGGCATAAATGCTAACTTCCCTCTTGTGGCTTTGAGCACTGTGCACGTGAACTTCTGCATTTCCAGATGCCCTGGCAGCTACGGTTCCCGGTGTGAGTTAAGTTCTGCCACTCAGATGCCTGGATTCAGAGCGGAGTTAAGAGGGCAGCAAGGCAAGATGCAAGGCACCCACTCTGCTGGCATAGCTAAGGGCAACAGGATTTTATTGCAAGCAGCTTCTTGGTTTGGGGGGTTTCTGATTCTGACAGAAGTGAAATCTGGGGACTAGAAGTTGTTTCTGGAAGCCCCATTTACTTTTACACCCATTCCAACAATTTTGGAAACCACAGAATACATAACAAAGACTTTTTGCTTAAACCAGCTAGAGGAGGTCCTGTTCTCTGTAACTGAATGCCAACCAGGCCAGGTGTCAGGGTCTCCAAGAGCACCTTCAGGCTTGATGCTTCCCTAAAAGGACCCAGAGGATGCAGAAGTTGTTGTATTCACAGTTGCCATTTATTGCAGCAAAAAAGAGTAAAGTCTCCAAGGGAAAAGGTGCGTGGGACAAAGTCTGCAGGAAGGCAGGCATGAGCCTCTAAGAGTCCCTTCCTAGCGGAGTCACACCGGATATGCTTAATTCATTCCGCAATGACGCGTGACAAGTGCAAAGTGTGGTCAACGAGGGAAGCTCGCCTGAGCCTGGTTGCCCCGGGTTTTTATGGGGGGGAGGTCAGTCACATAGACATACAGTGCCTGAATGATGGACCTCAGTAGAAGCTGCACACCCACAGGGGAAAATCAGGTGCTCGCTGTAAATCACATTGTTAGTACAAACTATCTAGAAAAACAGTTACCACGTGGCTCAAGACCCGACATGCAAAACACTTATCACTGAGAATATTCCAAGAGCTCAGTTCCCATGAGCCAGTCAGGGGCCAGTCACAAAAATGGCCCTTTCTTGGGAATATGCCTTGTTTGAGTGACCCAGAGCTGCTGAGTTAACCCTTTCCCACCCACCAGGAACCCCACTTATGGACATTTATAGTAAACAATTACCCAAAATATGGAAGAAAGTAAAAAAAATATGAAGATAGTAATTGTAATTTAAAACGGCAAAAAGCCAGGGGTAGAGGGAGAGGTTTTGTGACTGAAGGTCTCAGGATAAGAAAACAGTTACGTCAGTTATGGTTCATCTGCTTAACTAAGTTTTAGGCAACCACTAAAACACGATTATGAAGCACTATCATTCATTTTATGAAGCATTATGGTAAAATGATTATATATAATACGGAATGAAAATTCAGGGTATGAAAGTGTCCATATCCTCTAATTACATCTATGTAAAAACTGAGAAGACATCTACCAAAAAAGCAACAACCGGGTAATTTTTTTCTTTATTTTCAAAATATTCTATAACACATGGCTCTTTACTTTTATAATCAAAAAAAATAATTAATTTTTAATACTTCAAGCAAACTAGTCACAGTTTTGTTTTGTTTTGTTTTTTTCAGTTGGATAAGCAGAGGTTCCTAAAGGCCATGGTAAAAAGATCCAGGGACAGCAGGAGGGAAATCAAGATGAAAGTCACATCCACACCACCACAGTCAATTTGGATCTGGTCAAAAATTACATAGGTTTAATTTCCTAGGATTAGTTTATGGAGCTTCTGTGTGGAAACCATGGTGTCGCCAAGCATGGTCCACAATGAACGGAAGCGGCTGGAACACTGGGTCTTGGTGGTAATCACTATGGGTATTTCAAGTTGGCCTAAAATGGAAGTTGTCACTTGGTATGGTTTCCTTTTGATTTAAATTTGAATATTTGTCAACTTTAGCAATTTCCTCTCCTCCATGTAAGAAAGTCTTCAATGCTTTCCATATAATACTTACACAGCATGGTATATCTTCACATTCCTTTTCAAATGCTAATTAAATCTCTAGTGGGTGGAAATTATTAACTTTATCAAAAGTAGGTTTAATTACATTTTTTGGAGAATCTAAAAGTCTTAATAAAAATCAAATATCAATGAAATTTTAACTGGTGATGTGTGTTTATTAAGGTTTTAAGTTACCCAAAATAAAAAATCACAACTCCTTTCTCCAGAACCCAATGGTAATTATGAGAATGCCATTTTAAAAAAAGGTGTCTTGATGAGCATGCCTTTACAGTTACCCTACTTTTATGCTTTAGGATTTAAAATTTCATTTATTCATTTTATTCATTTTATTCATTCAGTGAGCAAATATTTATTCCAGGCATTCAACATACAGCAGTGAACAAAACACAGAGCCTACAATTAGGGCAAGAGTTGGTGAGGGAAGACAGACAACAAAGAAATTGAGTAATAAAGTATTTTACATAGTGGTAAGTGCTTACAGGGTGGAAGGATAGGTAATGATTGAGTGGGGGTGCTATTTTTAAAAGAGGGCTCAGTGAAGCTGGGACAGATCACAGTTGAGCAGAAAGCAGACTGCAATGGGCCAGGCAGCTATCTATAAGAAGCACTCCTTGCAGGTGGAGCTGGGAGGGTCAACGGCTCTGAGAAGGGACAGCGCTTGATTTGTCTGAAGAACTATAAAGACCTCAGACAGGCTAAAGAGTAAACCAAGGTCCATTAGACTGCTCGGCTGCCATGACCAAGTACTGCAGACTGGTGGCTTAAGAGAAATTTATAGTCTCACAGTTCAATGTCCAAGATTGAGGTGTCAGCAGGGTTGGTTTCTTCTGAGGCTTCTCTCCTTGGCATACAGATGGTCACCCTCTCCCTGTGTCTTCACCTGGCCTTTTCTCTGTATATGGCTGTGTCCTAATTTCTTCTTCTTCTAAGGACATCTGTCACACTGGTCATATTGGATCAGGGCCCATCTTATGACCTCATTTTAACATAATTCCCTTTATCTCCAAATACAGTCTCATTCTGAGGTACTGGGGGCTGGGACTTCAATATAAGAATTTTAGCAGGACACAATTCAGCCCCTAACAAGAGGTAAGTGGTAAAAGATAAAAAGTCAGAGACGGGGCGCCTGGGTGGCTCAGTTGGTTGGGCGGCCAACTCTTGATTTTGGCTCAGGTCACGAGGTCCCGGGATCGAGCCCTGCATCAGGCTCTGTGCTCAGCGGGGAGTCTGCTTGAGATTCTCTCTCCCTCACCCTCTGCCCCTCCCCCTGCTCACACTTTCTCTCTCTGTAAAATAAATAAATCTTAAAAAAAAAAAGTCAGAGGGATGGGAGGGTGAGGGGAGAATATTAGGTAGGGCCTTGAGTTTGAATTATTCTGATGGAAATGGGAAGCCATTAGGGGGTTTTAATCAGGAGAACAGCATAAACTGTGCTTGGTTTTCCAAAGGTCACTCTGACCCTAGCATGGAAAATGGATGGGAATGGAGCAAGGGTAGAAGCTGGGAGATCACTTAGTAGTCTGGAGACAAGACCTTCTCTTTTGCTTAGGACAGTCAAGAGAGAACTCCCTGACGACAGAGCATTAAAGGGAAGTAAATGAATAAAGGGAAATTCATGGAAATACCTGAGGAAAGAGAGAAGCAAAACAATTTTTCAATAGACATTGAATGTAAAGAGGCTACTTAATGAATTTAAGGTGAAATAAGTATTAGAGTATTCCTACTCTCACATGATTTGAATATGTAACTCATTTATTAATCTTATTAGCCTGACTTGTCTAATTTGCATTTCTTTCCTATTCCTGCTTTCAGATTTTTTTATTCCCATTTTATTTCACTAATTTTGCAAGCTGTTTTGTATCTTCTTTTATTTGGAATTTATAACTGAAATTGAAAATTTAAGTACTAACTTGAAATATGGTCATAATTTCAGTTAACACTTAGTGTTGAAATAGCTAGATTATCTGGATACTACAACCAAGTATTCATTAGAGTCATTGAAAAAGCAATCAAAATTAGAACTTAATGAAGCTCTTAATAATTTTATGTGTAAGGAAGAAACTATATAAAGAGAAAATAAAAACATTTCTTACTACACTTCAGACATATTGGAAACTGCTTTGAAAGTTCAGATCGTTTGAGGCTCTCCGTGCTTATGGCATTTCAACCATCTGCCACCTTCAACTCACAGACCTGCCACAGGGTCTTCTTTTCCAAGACTCCTTGAACCCCATCTTGGGAAGGAAGCAGCAAAATAAAAGGGGTCCTAGAATTCCCTAAACACCTAAACTTCCACCCTTCCAGCAACATAATACATGGAAAATTTTGAGAGAGGAAGAAGGAAGGAGGGATGGGAAGAAGACAGGGCGAACCTGCATATATTTTGACCTAGCAATTTTAGTTCTAAGAATTTACCATAAGGAAGTATTTTAAAGATCTCATCACCACATCTACTCATGAAAGAATGAAACAGCCTAGAGGTCTAGTCATAACAACCTTCCTTCTAGTGCGCCTACTTGGCCCTACTTCCTTCACTTGCCTAATTCCTACTCATCCTATAGGCTCAGCTTAAATTCCACTTTCTGAGAGAACACTGCCCTGATCCCCAAGGTGAGATTAGGCATTCTGCTAGTGACTCATATAGCACCCTATCTCTCTGATTCTGTAGCACTCACCACAATAGTAAGTAATATTTGTGCAGTGCTTAGTTAATATCTGCCTGTCCTCTTCTCTTCCCAGACCACAATCTCTGTGAGGACAGAAACTATGCCCATTTTCTTCACAGCTATATCCTCAGAGTGTATCACTGTGGGGCAGATAGCATGCTCTCAATAAATATGTGTTGGCACTAGATCCACTTTAAATGGATAAATTTTATGGTATGTGAATTACATCTCAATAAAGCTTTTTTAAAAAGATGTTACCATTAACACATTAATTAAGGGGTGCCTGGGTGGCTCCAGTCGGTTAAGCATCCAACTCTTGATTTCAGCTCAGGTCATAATCTCAGGGTCATGAGATCAACTCTGGCATGGGCGTCCGGCTCTGTGCTCAGCAGGGAGTCTGCTGGAGATTCTCTCTCCCTCTCCCTCTGCTCCTCCCCCCTGCATTCTCACTCTCTCTAAAATAAATAAATAAATATTTTTTAAAAAACATAAATTAGGGGCGCCTGGGTGGCTTAGTCGTTGGGCGTCTGCTTCGGCTCAGGTCATGATCCCAGGGTCCTGGGATTGAGCCCCACATCAGGCTCCTGGGATCGAGCCCCACATCGGGCTCCCTGCTCGGCGGGAAGCCTGCTTCTCCCTTTCCCACTCCCCCTGCTTGTGTTCCCTCTCTCACTGTCTCTCTCTCTGTGTCAAATAAGTAAATAAAATCTTTAAGAAAAAAAAAACAAATTAATTAAACAAACTAATGAAAATTACCAGACAGTGGCATACAATGTAGATAAAAAAAAGTATTTGAGCTATATATCTATTGACATAGAAAAATCTTCAAGAAATATTATGCAAAAAGAGTTTTATAGAACAGTTTATACAACATGATCTCGCTGTTTTTGCTTGACAAAAGGATATACCCATATATGTAACTAATATATATATATATATATAAATATATATATAAAACCAATATTTATATGTGCCCATATTTCTAGGCACAGTTCTAAGGGTTTGTGATACCAGTGAATAAAGATCCCCATTATTGTGGAGCTTACATTCCAGCATGGGAGATTGGCCATAAGTAATAAACATAATAAATAAGGACATTTTACAGTATGTTAGAAAGTAAAAAGGGCCATGGGCAGGGGGGTGCAGGGGGTTGGTAGATGAGGATTTAAGAGTGCTGGGGAGAGGCATGCTGCAGTTGTTGTTTTTTTAAGATTTATTTATTCGAGAGAGAGAATGCAAGCGGTGGGGAGGGACAGAGGGAGAGAGAGAATCCCAAGCAGACTCTTCGGTGAGCGTGAAGCCAATGTGGGGCTCCTCCTGTGAGATCATCACCCCAGCCAAAACCAAGAGTTGACGCTCAACCGACTGAGACACCTAGGGCGCCCCCATGCTGCAGTTTTAAATAGGGAGCTTAGCCTAATCCTTGGAGAAGGATTATCTGGATACTACAACCAGAGAATTAGCCAAGCGGGTATCTGACAGAGCAGCAAGCCCCCGAAGCATGTTGTAGCCTTTCCTGTCAAGGAACAGTGAGGAGACCAGTGTGGATGCAGCAAAGCAAACAAGAGGGAGTACATTAGGAGAGGAGGGTGTGGTAGCCATAGTCCCTGTTGCCATTGTGGGAACTTCAGCTTTCACTCCATGAGGGATGGAGGCCATTGCAGGAATGTGACCAAAGAGAGAGATGATCTCCTGTTTGAGAGGATGGCTCTGGCTGCTGAACTGGTGGGGGGGGGGGGGGGGGGGGGGGGGGAGTAGAGAGGCTGTTTAAAGGTTAGTGCAGTAATCCAGGCAAGAGAGGATGGTGGTTAAGACCCAAGAACGAGCAGAATAGGCGGCTAGGAGAAGTTAGTGCCCAGATTTCCAAAGACGGAGCCAACAGGATTTCCTAATGGACTGAATGTGAGGTGTGAAGAGAGGAATCAAAAACCAAAGTGTGGGGTCTAAGCAACTGGGAGATGGAGTTGACAATAACAAAAATGAAAGCAGAGGATGAAGGCTGGTTTGAAAAGAAAGAATTGGAATTTAGCTTTGGATGTGTTATTTTTGAGCTGTTTACCAAACATTTGTGCTAGATTATTTTCAAATTATCATCACTGGCACCCTATGCTGAAGTATCTGCCCAGAAGCCAGGACTACACTTCCCAGAATCCCCTTCTCCATCAGTTAGCCAATGAGAGATGTTCCAAGTGGCTTCTGTTTGAGCTTTCTGAAAAATGCTCACCTGGGGATAGGTGCTTGTTATTCACAGTAGCTTCAGGACTTTCCTGACTGTTGCCTGAAGGAGCTGGTGGGAGGATCCTGAAATCTGTGATAGCTTCCAGACTTGTGCTTGCTGCAGGCTGAAACACAAGTGACAATTTTTTGTCCTTTCTTCTAACCAATGGCCTTCTAACCATCATTTAAACTTCCAATTCATAATCAGCATGCATAGTCTTCTGTTTTCCTGACAGATAAAACATGCAAATGGAGATGGGCAGTGGGCAGTTGGAAATGTCAGTCTGGAATTTGGTGGGGAAGTTGGGGCTGGAGATGAGATTTGGGGGTCATCAGCAAATGACAGCATTTAAACCTTGAGCTTGAATGATGACCAAATGAAGAGAGAGAAAAGTTCAAGAACCAAGCCTGAAGCAAAGCAACCTGGACAGGCTGCAGGAAAAAAGAGGCCATGTCGGCTGAGGAGGAACCAATGAAGCAGAAACATCCAGGCCAGCCTCACACCCCGGAAGCCAGAAGACAAAGAGCAGCAAGGAGGAGAGAATGGGCCACCCGTGCCAAGTGCTGCTGAGGGGTCGGTTTTTAGCTGACGGCTGAGAACTGACCCACTGGATCACATAAAGTGGAGGTCACCGGTGACCTGGACAAAAGCAGTTCTGTGAAGTGGAAGGGTTTTTTTTTAAGCCTGACTGGAGTGGGTTTTAGAAAGAATGACAGGGAAAGAACTGCACATAGCTATGTTCGTTGTAAAAAGCCTGGTGACTTACATGAAGAGGTGGACAAGCAATATCTCTGGGTCATGTAATTACAGGTGAGGTTTTGTCCCTTATATCTTTTTATTGATTAGCTGAAATGAACATGCACTCCTTCTCTAATAAATAAAAATAAAATTACTATCAACATCTCATCTCTCTCTGTTTCAACTACCAACCTGCCGTGGCCTGGGGCTGACTCTGAGTTCCAAGGGGCTCAGGTCTAAGAAAAACAAACAGTAGACACATACAAGTTCTTGGGTGTCAGTCTCAGTTCCCAGACATTGCTCCACCTTCTCTTCACCCCAACACCACCAAATGATGCACATGCTGTCTGTTGTTCCCAAACTCCAATTACTGAGCATTTTCAAATTAAATAGTACCTTGACAACTTCAAAATTCTTTTCAATAATTAAAATAAATGTTTATGGAACACTTCCCATGTAGTAGGAACTTGCTAAACACTGCATTTAAAAAGATGAACGTGATTGCCAAGGGCTTAAATTATACTGTGAGCACTGTTCATGCAGGAGAGCCAAAGATCCGTCTAGCAGATACACCTGTCAGCTCTACTGAGGAGAGAAGGGAAAGATGAGAAATGTCAGGCACTTGAAACCTGTAAGACCTAAAAAGGTAAAAAAGAATCCTTGGGAAATCCAAATGTGACATTTTATAAAGAGTGTTAACCTGTTATTGGAATTAAAACGCCGAGAGATTTTTGTGAACTGCTTCTGATCTTCTGTACCCAGAAGCACTTAATTAACATTTATTGAACTAATTACCTCACTTGCTCTCCTTTACTGAAGTAGTCATAATGATTATCCCCTCTTTCTAGCAAATACAAAGTTAGGTTTAATGAGTGCAGACTAATTAACATACAAGTAAAGCTAGAGAATCTTCAAATGTTTGGAGGGCCCACGGGGGCATTTCTCTCCAGCCTCCAGATGATTTCTGTCATGGTAATGGTGATGGGCTCAATTTCTAGTCCCTGGGGTTGCAAAGTCCATCTGCCAAAGAAGGGGGTCTTCAAAGTACAAAAGGGAAGAAAACAAGGATAAAAAAATGGATATGACAACATAGCTGAGGTGAAAAGTCATAGTGTTAAATCTTGGTGAATCCCCTAACTACTGATAATAGACATACAGTAAAATCTTATCAGGTTAATGAATAATAATGATGAAGCTAAGTGCTTTACACTAATTTAATGCTTTCACCTAATTTAATGCTCAAAACAACTGGAAGAATTATTAGCCCTATTTTACAAATGAGGAAACCGAGTTTCTGGATGGCCTGAGTGATGAATGACCCCAAGGCTGGCTCAGGGCCAGCCAGATGAATGGGGGCAGCTGCAGGCTGGGGCCCACAAGGCGACACAGAAGCATTACCAGTATGTTTGCGCAAGAGTGATCAGAAAAAGAAGAGGCAGAGGAGTGCAATTCTGCAGGAGGTTTATCAGCATTTAGGGACCTCTCACCTATAGCTAGATTCTTGGCACACAATGGCTCAAGAGAAAGAAGCCAGAATCAAACTCAGATTATGTCAAAGACTCAGAAATAGACTGCTGTAGATTTATTATCAATGGTCATCAAGAGGGAAGAATCAACATGAAAGCCTCGTGGGGATGACAACTGTCAGAATGTACAGGCTTCAATAATTTGTGACAACCTAGGAAATCTCAAAAGTTGGTATGCAGAATTGCTTCATATTGTATTACATTACTATGTTGTAATGAAAAATGCCAAATTTATTTAAAATGTAAAATGAAGTGACAAATCCTGACCAGCAGGTGGCAGGCTTACCTCATGATGATGTCTTAAAAACCCTGCGGAAGGATTACAGTAAACTTTAGAATCTAGGTAATATCATTACAAAAATTCAAATATATCTCATACTTAGCAGGAATTAGGAATACAACATGATTTAATCATACTATGTCCTGTAACTTCATGGCTAATGTTGACTAAATGTGTTCATTCAATTAACTGCAAGAACATAAGATAATATATGTAGGTATTAATTGAATTCATCATCAAGACATTTCCACACACTAGACACAAAGTACAATGTCTAGACGATTCTAAATTATAGTGGAGGAAATGATATATTTAATTATTGATTTCCCACTAAGATATTTAATATATTCTGTCTTCCTATGTGAGGCTTGTACAATTTTATATTGCATACTCCTGTTTCACTTAATTTTTTAAAAAAGTTTAAAGTTTTCATTTATTCTACATTTAAAAGTATATTTCACATACTATTCAAAATTAAAATGGCAAACCCCATCAGATAACCATGGTAAATTTATTTTTACTCTTAAAATATATGTTGAGTCTAGCAGAGTAAGATAACACATTTTGCTTTATTGAAAAGAATATTTCTTTCTTTACCTTATTTACATTACGACAACTTCTGGCTTCACTAACTAATGTAATAAGTTAATAAGCATGCCTTCCCCCAGAAGTCTGTTGGGCACTAAGAAGGAAAAGAGAAGGTTCCTGCCTTCGAGGAGCATATAACCATATTACAGAGACAAGACCAATGGAATCTTATGTTTCTGGGAACCTTCTAAAATTCCAAAATATATGATTGCATATACATTCCCTTCAAAAGGCTTACATTATCAAAGTGCAACACGGCAGCTGGTTTGACTTTTGAGTAAGGAATGGTCAGCTAGGCACTCCTTAACTGGGTTACTCATTAGCACCTCACACCACAGCCCGACCCTCACACATTCACGCAGCCACTCTTCAAAATTCAGGTGATTACAATTTGTATCTCAGAAAAGCTTCACAGGCCTAGGTATCCGAGTCCTCTTTACTTACAGAACCAGAAAATGTTCAATCTACAAATGCCAGGCGTCTAACAAATGCATGGCATGATAAAAACATAAGGGGGTGCATACATTTCAAATGTCGGCTAAGAAAAGTCAGGAGACAGAATGGACCAAGTCACGGAAGGCTGGGGGTGCAGGTGACAAGTGCAGAGCTGGACAAGTGCGGGTGAGAATAGCTAAGGAAAATCTCCTGACAGCAATAAAGGTGAGCTGGAGCTGGGATGATGGCAGAGATTCAGAGAAAGAAGGGCCCTTTGGGTTGGGAGAGAGATATGAGAAAATATAAAAGAGCTTTAATTATTATAGAACATTTGGGAGACACTTCACCTAATTTAATTTTTAAAATCATGTGCTCTTTACTGCCCACTAATCTTCTACGAAGGTTGTATCTAATAATTAATCTTCGAGGATCCTACTGTGCTAACCCTCCATAAGCTAATTTTCTTCATGCCAACTGCACTGTTAGTGGGCCAAACTGTGTCCCCCCCCAAATTCATATGTTGAAGTCCTAAGTTCAGCTACCTCAGAATGTGACCTTATTTGGAAACTGGGTGGTTGCAGATGCAATTACTTAAGATGAGGTCACAATGGAGTAGCGTGGTCACAATATGACTGGGGTGCTTATCAAAAGGGGACATTTGGACAGACACACACCCAGGGAGAACGCCATGTGAAGACTGGAGTGAGGCTGCCACAAGCCAGTAAACTACCAGAAGCCAGGACAGAGGGGCCTGGAACAGATCCCTCCCTAAGGCCTTCAGAGGGAGCACGGCTTGCTGACACCTTGATCTCAGACCTCTCGCCTCCAGAACTATGACACTAGTTTCTGTCTGAGCCACTCAATTTGTGGTACTTTATTACAGCTACCCTAGAGCAAACTAACCACACACATCAACCAGAATTCACTACCTTGACTCAGTGTTGTTCAGGTACAAACGGATGCAGTGAAATCCAGTAGGAGTATCCAGATGCAGCCGTCTACTGGAATGTCAGAGCAGGGGACAAACTGTTGCAAGCAGGGGCTGTACACATCCAAAGACTCTGGGTCAATCTTCTTTTGCCAACTTGAAATCAAGTGTGGCTGCTGGTGGAGGCCCGTGAAACAGCAAAAGGGGCCGGATGAGGCTCCTCTCTGGGTTCCCATCATGGGGAGGGCGGGCCGTGCCCCTGCTCTATCAACCATCTGCTTGTTTGCCACATCAGCCGGATGCGAGGTATTCACACTGCGCTCCTTGACTCTTCTTGTTCTTGCTCTCATGGCTTATAGGTTGGCAGACAGACTGCATGGCAGAACTGGGCTTTCAGCTCCACTGCCAACCCGAAAAATGATCCAGAATGCTCCTGACCCTGATCCACACATCTACGACTCTCCACCTTTGGTGGCCATACTGTGCTGATTCTGAAAAACAGAACAAAACAAAACAAAACAAAACAAAACAAAAAACCGTCCATATCTCTCTGCTTATTTGGTGACTTATTTATTAACTGACATCCCCATTTCTGAAAAGGACTTGAGGTGACTTAAAACAAAAACACCTGGCCAACATGTACATTGAAACTCTATGATCTGAAATGGACAGGGTAGCTACCCATTCCATAAAGTCTATTTTTATGGAATTGTCAGGTCTTCCCAGATACCTAGTGGAAGCATATGCCCATCTGTGCTATTAGAATGGTGTGTGCTTTCAAACTCTGAAATAAGTTTTATCAGCTATCATGTTGCCTTTTACACATAGCAGATAACCAAAAGTAAATTGATCAGTGGGAATGGTAGAGAGAAGGGGGGGAAATGTTCCCATTTCTCATTCTTATTATCTGCTGATTACATTTCCCTAAAACAGACTCAGTAACACAATAAACTCCTCATGCAGGAAAATTCACTTGGTGGAAAATGTTTTGTGTGTATTTCTAACTTGTTATTATATATACTCTAAAGGTGACAGAACTTCTAAAAGAGACAGAAAAAACTATAAGAGCCAAATATATAACAGAAGAACAAAGAGAGGCTAAAAATAGGAGAAATAAAAATGAATTGAGTGAATCATTTTTTCTATGAAATAAGCATTCAAGCACTACAACTCCTTACAAATTTTTTGACACAGAGAACTGCAATTCCAGAAAAGAGGCAGGGGTGGGGGATGACTGACAACATTTAAAATTTGTAACAAATTGATTTTTTAGAAAATTTTTAAAGAAAACAAACAGAATCCAAGAATTTCAGTGAGAGCAAATGATCATAGACCTTTTCTGTAAGAGATGTTTTGAATTATCTTAAAGAGTCTCAAAATAAACAAACAAAAAACCAGAACCATTTCTTCAAAAAACGAACATATGGTACAGTTGAATTCAAAACCCAATCCCATGCAAACCACATTCAAACTGCATGGCAACACAGCCACCCTCTCCCAAAAGATTAATCATTTAATTGCATCCTTACAAAAAATAAAACTTCTCAGGCCCTCATGCTAGCAGCACATTGCATTAGCGTGACACTAATGTTGGCCGCCTCTGAAATTGTCACTCATTTGCCCTGCTGTAAGCTGATTCTTCCATATAAGGAGACATGAGTCAGCGTAAGACTATTACACTGAAGGATGACACAATGTTCTAGACAAACGTTTTCTGGAAATACATGGTCTTAGTCAGCTCTGGTTACTATAACAAAATACGATAGGCTAGGCAATTTAAACAACAGACATTTATTGCTCACAATCTGGCAGCTAGAAGTCTGAGACCAGGGTGCCAACACGGTCAGGTTCTGGTAAGAGTTTCTTCCTGGCTGCAGAAGACTGCCTTCTGGCTGTGTCCTCCCATGGCAAGGAGAAAGATCTTCTTGAGTCTCTTCTTGTAAAAGCGCTAATCCCAGCAGGACCCTACCCTTAGGACCTAACTACTTTCTAACCCCACTCCTAACACCATCACGTTGGGGGTTAGGGTTTCAACATATGAATCTGGGGAGGACGTAACTCAGTCCATAGCACACACACAGGATCTATCCAGTTCTGCTCCCCTTTTGAGGTCCTCTCTCACGTAAATTACTCATCTGCGCATAGCACCCAAACCCAGCAGAACTCACCCCAGTGGGTTTTGAGCCTGTACTTTGGGCTAAGACAGTAGGGCACCTGCCACCTCAATAGCAACGGGATGCTGTGCACGTTTGTGTATAGAGCTTCTCAGCCACAGGTAAACACCATAGGCAGTCAGCACTTTCTCACACCAGATCGCAAGCACTCCAAGGAAGGATCAGTACACACATTTTGTAAATGAGGTGGAACTCACGTGGTAGGTAGGCTACACGGCTGGGAGGAAAGTAGCATTCGTGGCAGGCTGGCCAGAGAGGCAGAATATAGAAGACTCTTATTTCCAAGCAACTCCGTCTCTGGAGGTCCAGCTACTCTGCCGCCATCGAACACCAGGCCTGTTGGAAAGGGCCTCATTACATTCCACTTTGGGCTGGAAATGTTAAGTGTAATTAAATGAGAAGAGCACAAAGATTCATGGAGCTCATGAACTCCATGCTCTCCATCATTCAGCTTTTATCAACAATATGCCTAGTATCAGTGCTCTTGTGACCATCATAAAACACTGGACAGACTCCTCCAAAATCCAGAACAAGGTGAAATCAAATTCCAAACATAAATGATATCTTGGTTTTCCTGGCACGCTGTAGTATGTTGCGATCTGAGACCAGTAATCAACCAATTAGGCCTTCATCAAACAGTCCAAACTGGATCAAAACCTCTCTGTGCAACCCCACTCCAACGTGGCCACAGCAACTCTCAAGTAACTTGACTGAATCAAAGAACTGCCACGGACTCCCAGTGTCCCTTCACATAACAAAACCCCTACTTATAGGGCAAAGGGCAGTGGAGTCTCTGACTTCAGCATCCGATCCCTATAAGATACAGAATATATGAATCCTTATTATATTTAATCCTCATAGTATCATGCATTCCTTAGGTATTACAGTTATAGAGATTTAATATTAAGCCAGAATGGAGCAAACCCTGTGGGCAAGCAGGAACCTTTGCAAGTCTCCCCGTAGGCTCCATTCACCTGGGAATTTGATAGGTATCTTCAAAACAGATGGATCTGATGCCCAGATATTTACATAGAGAATTTCCTTTCATCCCTCCCTTTGGAAATAGGTTATATACTCAAACAGGTACGTTAAATTTTATGGTTAATGGAAGGGATTTTCTTTTTTCTTATTTAAATTCAATTAGCCACATAGAGTACATCATTAGTTTCAGATGTAGTGTTCAATAATTTATCAGGTGCATATAATACCCAGTGCTCATCACATCACGTGCTGGAAGGCATTTTCTAGATTAAGTCTTACTATATACTAATTTTAGAACCCAACTCTACAAGAGAAGCCACCTCCCCAAGTAGCAACTTGCTTCTAACTAAATAATCATTCTTTTTTTTTTCTTAAGGCAAGCAACCATTCAAAATGAAGTCATTGCCTATTCTCCATATATCTCCTTTCCTAATATAGACTAGTTTATTTGAAAACTGAATAAGTCACTTAGCTCATATTTTATTCAACAGATATTTAGCAAACACCCACTATGTGCAGGATAATACCCTGGATGCAGAGGCTGTAAGAACATGAGCCGTGGCCTCTATCCTCCAGAGTTTTAACTAGTTTGGATGGATAAGAAATGCCTGTTAAATGTAGCTTGCACAATAAAACAGTTTTAATGTTGTACCAGATAAAAACAAAATCACTTCATTTGACGTTTAGGAAAATTCTTTAGACTGATTAAAAATGTAAAATTCATTATATTTTTATTGTTGCTGATATTTATTCTTGCTGTAGGCCTGTCACTGAAAATTCATTCATCATGCTTAATGGTTTTATTAATCTTCCACTATAAATAACTCATGGGATAAGAGTCACTCTCCAATTTGTTTGATAGCTAACCGAAAAAAAGGCACCCTAGTTCCTTTGTAAATGAACTGTCACTATAAATTATGCAATGTTCCCAAATTGAAGACAAATCTGGCATATTTATTTTGTAATAAATTAAAAATGTATGCATTAGACTTGATTTTCCCTCTTACTGCAATATTAGTTTCACTAATCCAAAATATTACATCTAATTCATTCTCAAACTCATGAATTATATGGCTAATTTATTGTGATGACATTAAGAGCCAATCATACTGAAACTCATAAAACATTACTCAATTTACCATGCCCTCACAGGTATGCTGGTGGGCCACATCACCTTAATGTTTAGGATGACACAGCTTGACAGTTAATGCAACAAATAAAAAATAATCTCACTCTAAACTTATCAATATGCATTTACAGATATTAAAGATAATTATTACATTAAAAAGTCGCTTCCAGTTGATAAAGAGTACGAAGTGAAGACATACAGACCCCCTTCCTAAATTCCCGTTTCCTATCACTCTATGGCCCCACCTCTAGACCTTCTAAGGAACTCACAGCTCTAACCACCACTCCAGATGGAGGTGTGGCTCCGAGGGTCCTACTGGTGTTTGAGGAGCTCTGAGGAAATCCCCGGAGTGATCCATAGGATGCCAGATACCTTTACTAGGACTGCGTCAGGGGTAACAGTGCCTCAGCACTAAAAACCAGCAGGTCATCAGCCTATACGCTTGGTGAAGCAGAGATAATAAGAGCACAGGGGGAGAGTCATTTCAGCCCCAACACCAGGCTTCCAGCTGGTGCCACCATAAGGAATTGGGAGATTGGGGCGGGGGGGTGGGTAGCTAAGGGAAGTGGCAAAAGACTACTAACTGTATTCTTTCAGCACCCTCAACCCCGATGACAGAAGACAGGGGCCAAGAAAGAGCTGGAACATGAAGCAGGACACAACACTCCTGACCCAGGGTAACCCTGAGCACCCAGAAGACCCCCAGCACCCTGTGTTTGGACATGAGCCTCCTGGCCCCTAAGCACTGCCTGACAAGAGGGCCACTTAGACTGTGACCTTCTCCTACAGCAAGTGAGCCCCTGGTGGAGCCGGGGGCAGGCGGGGCTCTGGGGGAAGCTGGGGAGGTTGAGCAAGGGAAACCCAAGAAGGGATCTAGTAATGCAGCAGGCTCTCTGAAACTGCCAATACTACTTTCTCGGTGTGGTTTCTTAAAAACCCAAATGCCTTTGTAAGTAGATCTCACAAACTGAAAAAGGTGTGTTTTGGTACCACATGCTGGCATCAAAGAGCCAGTGATCCTTGAATTGTGTAACTTCCATGTTCCTGATTTGCCTTTGAGACCACATTTTTAATATTTTAGGTTAGACAACAACTACTATTTACAAGAAGCCTATGCCTGAGCCCGAAGCGTACAAGAAATAAATCAATCCAACCACTGAAGCATGTGGTCTTTGGGAACTGTCCTGGAAGTCAGGCGAACAGGAATGGGATCTGGAGGGCTACAGCCGGGCTTGCATCTGAGAAGTCTCTCAGATTCTTCCCATAATGGATTTGGTTCCTCATTTCCCCATTAGTCTCCTCATGAGTCTTCCCATAATATTATGAAAGGGAGGCAAGTAACACTCTCAAGAAAAATAGTGTGAGGGTAAATACGGGCAAAGATAAAAGACAGACAGAAATCCAGATTAAGACCTTTAAAAGAAAACCACCCTAGTTCCAAAAAGAGTACACAGTGACTTCAAAATGCTGACCTTCAAGCTATAAAATGAGTGTGAGGCAGGGGGAGAAGGAGTGTGATTTTCCTATGGATGCCTGTTTTGGGGCTCTTTTGTAATACTACCATCTTCAGAAATCTCTTTGGTTCTCCTGCTCTTCAGGTACCCTGAGGAATGGGGGCCCAGTGCTAGATGAATTACAAGTTGGTAAAGGGCTAAGGGATGACAGGTAGTTCTGCTCGGAGTGAACTTATTACCTACCATGTCTCTCATGGGCAATAAGCAATAGTGGGCTTTTAATGTAATTAAATGTAATATTCATGTAACAGATTCCTAAAAATGGGCTGGGCACTCCCCTTTCAAGCTTAGTCCATTTTCAATAATTAGTCCTACAGGCCAAAGCACACACACAGAATTATAAATCACTGGAATCAATCACATCAAGACAGATGTGCAGAATCCTTTTATACTCCACTCTGTTTTCTCCCTGTCATTGCAAGCCAATGCCATTACGCTTATTAATGATTCTTAGCTGTACCTCTGATCCACCTCACCCTATATTCTATACTTGTGAGCACCAAATCATAATTTCTGCTCAGTTTAAGGAAACCGGTCCATTTAGTTCAGAAATATAATCACAGAATTCTTCAAGTTTTAAGGATGGTTAATTTCAAAATTAAGCCACCTTTAAAATTCCTACAAAAGCAAAAAGGAAGACTAATTGAAATTAATAGTAGAAATGCTATTATATTTAATTAATAGCTGAAATTACAAGAGAGAACCCGTAAACCATGATGCTGAAAAAATAGCCACAAACTATTTCTTAGAAACCTTCTTCAAAATGTTTCATGCTTTCAGCCCTATAGTGATCCACAATATTTTAGTAGCTTTCCCTTTGTGCCAGCTGACCCAAATCAGGGAGAAACATGCTGGTAACAGATCTGAAACACTTCATCAGAAAAAGCAGAATCAATGTCACACAGACTGAGGCCAAAGTCTGAATGGCGTTTCAGACCAGCCAAGCGACTGATGGTATTTGTATTTTAAAACGCCTGCCTCCAAGATACTCCAACGCATAGTTCTAATACCAATATCCAGCATGTAGTTGAACAAAATCTATTGGCATCTATTATAGGCCAGAAACGATACTAGATTAGACTGAAAAGACTACTAAAGAGAAGCTGCAAAGCTTACACATGCCTGAAAAGCAGGTGTGGTCCAAATGGGAGAGACCCTATTCCCTTAGCCGTATAACCAGAGTTATCTCAAACCCCCACACTGTCCCTAAGTGAAAACAACGATCCGTAAGCACACTCATCCATGGTGGAGAATGAACCAAACACTGTGGTTCCTGTAATGACATGTAGAAATCGTATGTATTATTTGGGAGAGGGAGGGCGGGGGTCACACTAAAGGCTAGCACACAGAACTGTGTCTTTTGCGATAGGAAAGAACAGAGTTTCAATCTGTTAGAAAACTTCCTTCCGAGGGTTGGTTCAAACTACCATTGTAACATCGTCAAAAGTACATTTCAGTACCCTCTTAGCCCTCACCTGTGTGACAATTCACTTGTGGATGTCCAGAGTGTTCATGCGCCCCACTATGAAGCCTCTCAGGGAAGGGCCTGGGCTTTGGACCACAGCTTTATGGAAACCTAACCTAGCAGAGGAGAAGGCCTCAAGAAAGGAAACCAGATCTCCATATAATGAGGGCCTTCTCAGCCTTCCAGTGTCCTTCAAATCCTACCAAATGAAAACCAGTTATTTCTACCTAGTGCCGGGCAAGCATCTTATTCTCCCCATTCTTGCCTCTGTAAGTCCCCTAAGCCCCCAAAAGAGCTTGTGCTCCCCCATCATCCACCTCATCCTCTGCCCTCCCTGCCCTAGCCACACAGAGATTTCTGGTGTTACATTTAACTATAAGCTAAAAAGAAAAAATAATAGAATTTCCTTCCCTTCCCTCTCAACACAAGTATATTTACCACTCAAAAGACAGAGGCATGAAAATCACCAGCAGAGAAATGGACAATTCACCTCTCCGAGTTTATTTTGGGTTTCTCACTGCGTAGATTTACCAGGTTATTCCAGCTGAGGTCACAGTGATGCTGCAGATGTTCACCTGGGCTTGAGAGCCCCTCCGGCCTGAGTGCCCCTCGGGCCTGAGCAGCATTCTGACGTTGGTACTGTGACCTCCCTGTCAACTGTCAGGGACAAAGGACTGTCCTTGTGGGACTCTTGGAGAATATGTTGGCTTCCTATGGATGTTCGCTTTCCCACTTGTTGGACAGTGATTTGTTTGTTTGATTACTTGGGTCCCCCAACACTGACCTCTGCCACCCTATGGTGGGAAAGTGGATGTTTGACCTTCCCTCCTTCCCAAGGAAATTATAAACTGAAACAAAACAAGCTATGTGCAAAACATAACTTTTCCAGAATCCAAGAGAGAAGCACCTGTGAAGTCAAGTTTTTACGAAGGGTTCCCTCTAGGACTCACCCCATCTCCCCAGGCAGCCTTTCCAGGGCTCTGTTCACTCTTCTCTTACCAAGGGGTGCCCTCTTCTCACCTTCCTCTGCAAATATCCATCTGCCATTCAGAAAGCCCCTACACACGGGAAAAGATTCTTGGATTCATCCCTTTTCCTGCCGATAATTCATCCCTAAATGTGACTCACCGTGTGCACAGAAGCCCTGATGGGTGGGAGGCTTGTCTGCAATGGTTATTAATGTCCCAGACTGGCAAAGTGTCCGGGAGGGCAGGGCTTTGATGCCTGCTCCCAGGGAGGGCCAGGAAGGGCGTGACCCTTTGAGCTGGAGCTTCTGCCCCGCGTGAGTTGCAGGCACGCCATCTGCGCTCCTGATTATTGCCGCTGGCTAACTGGTTAGACCACACACACATGCCCACACACCTCCAAAGGACCAACACCAGTGCTCAGTCGAAACCCATAACGAGGAAGGGAATATTTTTCTAATACTGATTCATACTTCTCAAGGTGCTTCACTCTCCTTGGCCAGCACGTCACAAGATCGTGGAGAGAAGTATTTGTTTTCTTTCATTCCTCCCCCATGCCCCTTCCTGTGTCCTTTCAGACTCCCAGGAACAAGGAAAAAGCCTAATGTAGGGTCACAAGACCTCTCACTGTCCTCTTGCAGGAAGGGGGTAAGGTCAGAACTTCCACTGTCCCACCCACGCTTTGTCAAAGGAGGCTGAATTGAGGACAGAGGTGCTGGCGAATAACACGGGGCCTACATGGTCACTAAGTAAAAATCCTTGTGTGCTTCAACACAGAGAAAAACAAGAAGCTCCCTTCCTAGGGGCTCTTCCATATTCTCCACACTCTAAAATAAGTCAAGGCTATTTAATCAGCACAAACATGGATGACACTTTTTGAAACGGACTGATATCCTTTCCACTCACATATATCTCTCTGCCAAAGAAAACCAATTATTGGGGCTACTCGAAGTTCTGGACTAAGAGTTACTAGTTTTCCTTTTATCCATATGATACAGAGCGATGTTTCGCAAATACAGTGTGTGAAATCCCCTTGAGGGCTTGTTAAAATTGCTGCCCTGGAGACCATTCTATCCAGGAGGTCTGGAAGGCGTTCCTCATCCCCTGGGAGGTTCTAAAGCAGGTGGTCATTCCCCTCCATAGTTAGCTTTAGGTGGTCCAGGCAGACAATAGGAGCTGGAAGAACTATAAAAATTATGTTCATTCCTAAAGGGTTAATCTGCTTTCCAGAGGTGCCATACTTCCAACAGAAAAAATAAACAAAATCTATTCTAAGGACTAACTATATAATTAGAGAATAATAACAACCCCATGGAAAAAAACACAGTGATAAAGAACAATGGAATTTGTGGATTAATTAGCAATACAATGCTGAGCTTTGTGCAGTTAGAGACTGATAATACAAGTACATCAGACTGGCTCACAACACACTTCCTGGATTTCTGAAGCTGAAGAAAATTCACTGAGTTTAAGGTCAAATCTGAGATCTTGCTTATATTACTCAAAAAAGCATAACAATTCAGCAGGTTGTATGTGATGTGGCTTTGTTCTGGTATTTTTTTCTTTGCATTCTATTTACAATACTCAGGAAGAATTTTTAAAAAATAATGAGTTTTAAATATTGTATGCGTACAAATGTCGATCATTCATTTATTAAGTAAAATATTACTGAAAACCGAAAAACAAAGATACAAAGATAATTGAAACAAGCTCTTGTTGTCACATTGCCTACAATGTAATGCAGGAGTTGAAAAAAAAATAATAAACCAAGGTTAGGTGTCAAAATGAAGAAAGTATATGGTATATAGGTGAAGTATTCACGAGAAAGTCATCTTGAGGAGGTCGCAGGGGACCAAGCTTGAACTGGACCTTGAAGGCTTATCAGTTGCCAAAGGGTGAACAAGCAGAAAGAAGAAACAAAAGAACTACAGGAACATGGAGGCATGAATTCGCATAGCAAGTAGCTCGGGTTGGCTAGGATATGGGACACTAGGGGACACTGGCTGGAGACTGATCTGGAGAGGGAGACGGGCCAGTTCATGCTTAAAATTTGGACTTTATCCTGAAGGCACTATGAATCCATACACTAAGGGTTTAGCAAATATACTAAAATATAATTTGCTTAGAAAGAAAAGTCTGAGGAGGCATGGAGACTGGATTGGAGGAAACACAGGGAGAGAGAGGACTCATTTGGAAGGGATAATGGGCCTGAGAGGGCAGTGCAGGTGGAGGGTCCATATGCAGAGATGTCTAAGGGTAGGGTGGGCAGTGCCCAGTAGCTAGCTGGATGACAGACAAAAGGCAGATGGATGAATCGAGGATAGCATCCATATTTGTGGTATGCAGAGCTGAGAAGATGGGGGTTCCAGTAACCAAGTTAGGACACATAAGTAGGAGAGCGACTACAGCTCTTGAGTTGTGTTTGGGACATATAGAGCTCAAGTTTCCTAAGGGTCACAGGAATTAAGATATTGGTAGATTACATATAAGAGTCCAAACTCAGGGAGATTTGGAGAGGAATATAATGTTTGGGACAAAGATAATACTCAAAATATTAATAACCATTAGAGACCAATGGTCAGGCATAGACACTGACCAATGAGAATAGGTGCCTGATGGACCAGAAAGAATTGCAGCAATTAACAGCTAGCAAGACACCAACTGAACACCACCTTGGTCCTGACAGTCATCAGATTGGAAGAGCAGAAAGGAAAGCAGAAGGGAAGAGGCCACAGGACAGAGCACTTACAATGGGGTGGTGCAAAGGAAAAGAACCTGGAGAACGAAGATGAGAAGGAACCGTCAGAAAGACAGGAAAACTAAGAAAGGTTTATGTCATAGAAGACTGGGGACCAGAAAGCTTCAGATGGGAAGGAATGGCAGTATGGACTATTAAAGAGATGTCTTACCCATCTCTTCCCCAGCCAGACTATTTGTGGTGTGGATGTCTATAGGGAACAAGAGCAGTGCTCAGGAGGTACCAGGAACCACGGAGTCTCAAAGCTGAGGGATGAGGGTGACCCAGCACAAGTTAGGGTCCAGGGGGAAACACTAAAGTTCTTCCCAGGAGTGACCTTCCACTGAAGATGGTGTCTCCAATCATGCTGAAGCTGAACCGGGGCTGGATGAGAGTGAGAGGTTGAAATGAAGCCAACCTTTAGTGACGGTATCTCCCACTATCACACCAAACGTCACTAGGCAGCTGACCCATCTGCCCATTTCCTTCCTCAGACAGAAAACAGACAAATATCCCACTGACCTGCCTGGGCTCACTGCAAGGCTCTCTCTGGGTTCTCGAGTTTATTCACCTCAAGCCTGTAAAATCTCTTCCCTGTAATCTTTCTCCATTTCAGTCTTCTCCTCTGTGACAGAGCATTAAAAGCAAATTTCCCACACCTGCTTCAAGCCTATTTAAAATAGCATGAGAGCATTCTGCTGATTCTCTGAGAATTTGAAAAAAGGTGGACAGGAGTCGCAGTGAACACAGAATTGTTGGAAGGAAAAAAAAGTAATATAATACTGTGGAATTATTTGAAAGTGAGGACAAACATTTAATCTTTGATAAAACAAGAGAAAATTTAGGGCTCTAGTGCAAATCAAAAAAAGATTTAGGTTTCTTTAAAGAAAGATGGGCTGAAAAGTTCTTAGAGCTTAAAACGTGTTATTATTGGAGATGCCATAAAACCAATGTTAAAATATTATTTCTAATTTTAATGTTTTAGGGAAAAATCAGGCTTTGAGTCACTTATAAGCCAGATCCCATGCACCCCCCCCCCCAACACAGGCCTGGGTAGAAGCGACCTGTCCACGTGTCGAAGCTATAGCGCAACTCGAGGACCCCGCTTCCACCCGCCTCCTGACCTTCGATGTCGTGACGAGCGAGCACAGCTACATCAACCTTGGGCAACGAGATGCAGCCGCGTGCGGCATTCTGGCACTGTCCGGAGCATGCTCAGTCGAGTCCTGACCCACTTTGCAGGTCCGAGCTCCTGGCAGGGGGTCGGAGGTGCTACTTTGTTCCGTTTGCCAAGGACGGAGAGCAGGAGGAGGGAGGCTGGGAGTTGCTTAAAGACGCCTCTCTCCTTGTCAGCAGTCCCTGACCCGGCGGCGGAACAGGCCCAGCCTGGCATAGAAGCCACCGGGAACGTCAGTGTTGAAAGTCCACCCTTCCGGGTTTTCTCAGCAACCAAAGGAGAAGTGGGCGGTACTGGAGTAAAAGAATCGGTATGGGGGCGTGGCCAAGGGGCGGCCCGAAAGGAGCCAGGGAGGAGGAGCCTGGTCCGGGCCCCAGAAATTGTCTCCCGCAAGCCTAAAAAAGGGGGGGTGGGGGGGTCGCTGCTTACATTGCAGGACGGTGCTGCCGAAGTTCTGCAGGCGTTTTCAAAAAATCATTTTAGAATAACACAGAATAACATATCTTATTTAAAAAGCACCAGATTGTCCGTTATAGAATACTGAGAAACTGTAACTAATCAAAAAATAAGGAAATTAAAAATCCCTGGAACCTCACCACTCAGAAGCCACCAGTGAACATCCTGCTGTACTTTCTTGCAGCCGCTTCGGTGTGGGCTTTAGAAGTGACAGCGGAGTCACCCGGTAAGGCCTGCGAAGCTTTTGATTGCCAGGTGGCTTCACAGGTGGCCTTGGAATAGGGTAAGTCCAGAGGCTGGAGGGTTGGCTCTCTCCCGTGTCCCAGGATGGGATCCTAGGAAACCTGTTCCTGGGTGTCCCTGAACAACAATGCGACGCGACGCTCAGAAAAGTTGCGCTGGAAGCCCTGGGAGCGCCCTGCTCCCCGACAATTATCAGTCACGCTGCCCAAGCATCACAGCGTCGGAAATAAGTGCCCTCGGCTCCAGCAACACCCTAGGCGTGCTTGAGCGGAGCCCCGGGGACCGAATCCCGCCCCAGAGGCTGCACCGGCTGAATGAGGGACTCCCGGGCACACTCAGCCCGCCCCCCTCCTCTGCGGGTGGATCCCGCGGCTCTCACAGGTTCGCCCGGCGCCGCCCGCTCCGCCCCGCGCCCGTGGCTGCTGCGAAAACCCGGCGGCGACACCCCTCCCGGCCCCGCGCCTCCGCGCCGCCCGGCGAGCCGCACTGGGCATGCTCGGCACCGGCCGGCTCCGGCTGCTGTAGGTGGGAAGCTCCGCACTCCCGGCCGCCCGCGGCGCAGCCCGCATCGCTGCCCGGCGCCTGCGGAGGCAGCTCGCCCGCAGTAGGCGCTGCCGGGCGCGGGGCGTGGAGCGGCGACGGCTCGTAGGCTGGCCATGGCGAGGAGCGCAAGGCGGCCACCTGAGTGGCGCGGCGGCGTCAGGTTAGCAGGGGCGCCCGGACAGCAGGGGCGGCGGGGCGCGGGTGGCAGGGAGCCCCGCACGGGGTGGGCGGCCGGGTCGCTGCGGCCGCTGGGGCCGAGGAACTTTCGGGCGCTTAGGCTGGCGGAGCCCAAGGAGGAGGCTGCGTGCTGGAGGCGCCGCGAGGTCCCAGTAGCGGGCTCCTGGGGGTCTCAGGATGCTTCGAGATCCGTGCGGGGCGGGACCCGGGGGGCCGGTGGTTTGGGGACAGCCACCTCCCAGGCTTGTGCCGTAATCTTCCTACGGCGAAGAGCGCGGTGTCTACAGTGTGATGCCTAGGAGCCTCCCAAACCTCCGGGGGGCAAGGGAACGCCAAGCAGCGGCGGGGGCCTTCGCCGGACTCCAGATCGCTCGGGTCACCGTGCCTCAGTTTCCCCGGGACGGGGGTAGGGTGTACTGTCCCGTGGCCCGGAGGCCCTGAGTTCGTGTTCTGCGCCCAGAGCCGGGAGAGTGCAGCGTCCTGATGCTGCAGGAGTGCGAGAAGCTGTGGGTGCAGCAAGCCACCGCCTCGCGACTGGAGCTCTCGGAGTTTGTCGCATTTGACTCCATAGCAAGTTGACATCGAATTGCTTCATGGCATGGAATGGGGAAACGTGCTTCATCGGCTTAAAAAAACCAAAGTAATTGCAAAGCCGATTTATTTTAAGCTCGACTATTAACTTGCCTTGGCCTCCAAAAAAACTTGAGCTTGCAAGTTGCAAGATTTATAAAGCAAGCTAGCAAAAAAAAAAAAAAAAGAAGAAGAAGAAGAAGAAGAATGTAGGTCCATTATCTGCTCACACCGTAGAAAATAATCTATTATGGTCGAATTGTCATTGTTTTTAAGGATACTTGTTAGCAGAAAAGTTTGGTTACTGTAGCAGTCTTTATTTTGTGTTAGCTTATATTAAGAACTTGGAAATCTAGCTTTGGAGAAGCTCAGTGTTTTTTGTAAAGGTTTCTCACTTTTGCTTCTAGATGAAACACATTTTTTTCAGTTGCTACTATGCTGAACATAGTAAAATTGTTCAGGATGAAATGCAAGATGGAAGAAGATTTATATTCAGAAGGGAGAATGTTAGAACAATATCGTTCCTACTGGCATTTTACTTTTACAGAAAAATGCAGTTTGTAGATCCCACTGGGGTTTCTACTGTTGGTTCTTGCTAAAACATTTAGTACCATTACAACTCTTAGGATTATTGGATTTAATCGGAGCAAGGTAAACAATCCTTGTTCTAGGGGGAACCTGTTCTACCTCTCAGGCTATATCCTCAAGCCTGTTTCCGTAAGTACCACTTAGTAGGTTCAGTTGTTTTATTTATTAAGCTTATTACAAAACTTCTTGTTTGCATTCTTGACAGACCTTAAGACTTTGGAGGTGCATTGACTTTTCATTGGTTTGTGAATAGCCTTTAATGTTTGTTCTGGCCTGAGATGGCTCCAGCTCTAATTCCAGATCCTCTGAGTGATTTCCCCAGGAAGCTTTCCGCTTAGCCTATACATAACCAAGATTTAAGAACAGGAAAGGCTTAAAATGTCCAGACAACAACAATAGCAATGACATGATAGTCTTTCTACAAATTAGGCCTGAAGTCCTCCATGTTAGCCCAGTTGGTTGGTTGGTGGTGTTCATTGCTCCTAAATGTACTTCTAAATACATTCACAGAACAATTTAGAAGTTTGGGGAAAAAAACAAAAAAACACAAACACTGAGAAATTGCACTTCCCTTCTCTATAAAAATGCACCAAGTTTAAAATCGGCCTTGCAGCACCGCATACATGCACAATTAATCCTGTAGAGCAAGTCTTGTGTTCTCAGGCTGCATTCCCAAGTGGCAGTCAATAATGTCTCCCCTTAGCCTTGGCTTCTTCGTGACCTAGAGGAAGCAGCAAGGCCTAAGTGTCCCTCTTTGTGAATGTGAGGTTTAATACAGATCAGTAGGCCCCCTTTTGGATCTAAAAAAATCTCATTTTTTCAAGATTAGGAAAAGCAGTGAAATTTAACAAATGGCATGTTTAAATACTGCTTATTGCCTCAGGAATTCCACAAGAGAATGGAGTTTCCTAAATGAAAATGACCAAAACTGACAAGATTTAGGTCCAAGAGGGGTTTTACTATTGCTAATGGAGAAAAAATAGCAGAGTAGACTTTGTATTCAAATTAGGAAACAGGTGATCAATTCTTCTTTTTCTTTTTTTTTTTAAGATTTTTATTTATTTATTTGACAGAGAGAGATACAGCGAGAGAGGGAACACAAGCAGGGGGAGTGGGAGAGGGAGAAGCAGGCCTCCTGCGGAGCAGGGAGCCAGACACGGGGCTTGGCTCGATCCCAGGGTCCTGGGATCATGACCTGAGCGGAAGGCAGACGCTTAACGACTGAGCCACCCAGGCGCCCCCAATTCTTCTTTTTCTGTGCCTGTTGGGTTCCTTCAACTCAACTGCTAGGCACGTAATTTTTCATTTTATTTTCATGTCTTTAGATTTCTGTACTGTATGGTGTTGTAGGTGACATTGGATATTCATAGCAAACTATTGGCCTTTAAAAATAGATCTTCCCGCATTCATGTGGCCATAATTTATTCAACCTCTCCTTCGGCTTGTAATTTGAATAGTTGAGTAGTTAAGGCTATTTTAAATTTTGTTTAATTTTGAAATTTTGTTCTATTTTTTTTTTAATGAAAAACTTCCAGATACTGAAATACCAAATAAATATTGTGGCAAAGTGGCTTTTAACCTCCAACGTAGTATAGTCAGATTTGTTAGATGAGTGTCATTTTTTGGAACTCAGAAATCATTCAGATAGTATCACTTCCCTCACCTAACCAAGCGCTTGGGGTGCAGCTTGCCCTTTTCCAGCCACGCCTAGGAGAACACTTAAAACTGACATGTTGTGATCCATGGCAATTCACATTAAAGTTAGAAATCTTAAAAAAGAAAAAAAAAAGAAATATCCTTAGATGTGAATGGTCTAAGTTTGCTATAACGCCTCCTGGAATGGTTGAAGAATTAAGGGGTTTGATTGAAAATGGGTTAAGACCCAGTTAAGAGCTGTTGGAACTAGTTTCTAAGCTACACTCAAAACAGAAGCCCTGTGAATTTATGGTCTTGCCTCTGCCTCCACCTGAGGTCTTCACTCATTAAAATATCACATTCATTTTTCTTCCCCACAGTCTTTAATAGTTAGGCCCCAGGGGCTGCAGAAATGAATAAGACTTGGTGACTCAGAATCTAGTCAGAGACAGACTTGAGGACAAATAAACTATAGTGCAAGGTAAGTGCTCCAAGAGAGGTATTTGTACATGGGACTGAGGAGACAAGAGAAATGAGCCCCTTGGGTTGGAGGAAGAGGGGGGGCATGAAAATAGTGACATTTCCATAGGATCTTAAGGAATTTGGGCAGAAGTCTTCAAAGCAGAGAAGTGAACTCTCCAGGCAGAAGGAACACCACTTTGGTAGTTAGAATAATGGCCTCCCAAAGATGTCCACTCTGGGACTTTGCAGATTGATTAAGTTGAAGATTTGGAGATGGAGAGAGTATCTGGATCATTCAGTGGGCCTAGTGGAATCACGAGAGTCCATATAGGTGAAAGAGGAAAGCAGAAGTCAGTGTCAGAGTGAGGCCATGTGAAAAAGATTCGACTGCCCCTTGCTGGCTTTGAAGATAGAAGGGGGCCACGAATCAAGAATGTGGGCAGCCTCTGGAAGCTGGCAAAGGCAAGGAAACAGATGCTCTTCTAGAGCTTCCAGAAGGAACACAGCACTGCCAACTCTCCGATTAGCCTAGTAAGATCCCTTTTGAACTTTTAACCCACAGAACTGAAAGACGATACATTTGTATGTTAAAGTCACTAAGTTTACGACTTAGTGTCATAGAAAGGAGCAGTAGAAAGCTAATACAACCATTATGCAAAGAAAGACTTGATATGATGGAATAATGAGCAGAGGCAGGAGAAGGAATGAAATGGTCCTTTCATTGTGATGAACTTGGTGCCATGCAAAGGAGTTTGGATTTTATCCTATTACATATAGAGAAACAATGGGAAACCAGCTAAGCATTTTTAAACAGGAACATGCAATGAAAGACTGCTGCAAGATTTATCTTCCTAAAAAGGCAATGTATGGCTACACCCCAAGTTTCATACAGCTGTTTGACAAAGGGTGTCTAGCCAGAGGTGGTCAGTGACAGAAATCTGGAACCCGCATGGTATATAATTCAGTTCTCTGAATTGATCTGAGACAGCATTTGTATACATCTGTGAAATTAATAGCTTAAGAGACTCATTCACAATTTGTAATAGAAGAAGGTCATAAAAAATAAAGCAGAAGGGCCAAGTCACATTTTGACTACTTTGTTTCTGCCCATTGTCCCCTTAGCAGACAGCTGCTCTGCTGGCTGTGTACCATGCAGACGTGACCAGAGAGCCATGAAAGCTCAAATCTAATGCAGTTAACTTGAGATGATGTGATGTCACCTGGGCCAGCTCTGACCAGTTGCTCGTAGCTTGTGGGATGTTATGGGCTTGTACTGGCTCAGCTGGGAAATGGCCAGAATCAACTAGCAGTCTTCACTATAGGCTCCGTATTTGCCAGGGTATGGATGAAAGCTATGATACTAGATGACCTAACTTCTGTAAGAAATTCAGTCATTCTTTCCAAACATATTTATTCACTCTCTCTCTGATGTTCAAGGGTTTAATTTCTGTCCTATAAAAACTTACAGTCTGGTTGAGTTGACATCTCTGAGTCTGGAAAACCTCAACTGAAGAAATCTACCTTAGTGTTACAAGAGAGGCTCTGAACTGAAACTAAACTATATGTTAGAAAAAATCGGTAAGAGAAAAACACACTTTTCAGACAGCATGGGTAAAGGAAGCCCTTGGCTGGCAAAATCTGAAACTGGAAACAGTAAGACTTGACTAAGAATCATCTTAATAAAAATAAAACTGTGTATCTACATTGTCTAGCTCCCATTTGTATAACTTTTAAGATTTTTACCCAAATGTCCTTATAAAATGACGTAATAATTATTGTTTACCACTGTAAAGGACTAGCTCGTTGCAAACCATTCCTCTTTCTTGAATCTCCTCTGCCTTGGTCTACTGGGATACGCATCCCTAGTTCTCTCCATGCTTAGTTTATTTTATTTTATTTTTTTATTGCTCTTTCCCAAAAAGAGGCTTTGTCTCTCTTTTCTCTGAGTTCTAACCTTGGTCTTCTCGTCTTGTGGTCTACTGTGTTCCTTCTGGGTGATTTCTTTTTCCTCATGATTGCATCACTAGCCCACACACCAATGTCTTCAAATCAGTATCTTCAGGTAAGTTTCTCTCATCCATTCATTAGTTAATTCATCAATCCATTCAGCAAATATTGATGACCTGAGAGCTTAATGGTGGGGCAGATGTGCACAAAAATAATTGCAGGGGGAAAAATGAAGGTATGGGTAAAGATCAGTGAGAAGAGGAGTGTCCGGGGCTACCTGGGGAAGTCCTAGAGGGCTTTTGAACCAAGACTTAAAAGCCAAGTAGGGGTTTGCCAGACATGTAAGGTTAGGAAAGGCAGCATGGCCAGCTGGAGACACAGAGGTGCTGTGGGGAATGTGAGGAGGTCAGGAAAGAAGAGGGGCAGGGGAAGCTCCAGAGATGAGGTTAAAGAGGTGGATAGGAGTCAGATCATGAACGATCATGTATGTCCTGCCAAGAATGTTACTTTCGTACTACTGACAAAGACACGGAATATGTTTTAAGTCAGATCTTTCAGAGTCGGCTGATTTCGGCAACAACCTGGTATGTGGATTGGAGACAGGCAAGGCTAGAGGGAGGTCAGTGAGGAAGGAGTCTGGTAGAGTGGTGCCAGTCAGAGACGATGAGCACATGAAGCTGGGACAAACCAGGGGTGTGATGGCCACGTGGGCAGGGAAGGGAAGGAGGCACCGGGAGCAACTCCCATGTAATCGGATAGTCTGTGTCAGGTACTGCAGTGTGGAAGGCGCAGTCTCTCGAGGGTTCTGCTGAGTGCAAGACTTTGCGGGACCAGATACACTGACTTCCACTGCACGTGCTTAACCAGACGGACCTAACACAGCAGCGGAGCGGGAAAGCCCAAACACACAGCTGTGTGTGGAGGAGGAAATCAGAATTTCCTTGCCGGGCACGTACTTTTAAGGGAGACATCAAAGAAAGAAAGAAGGAATTGATTCCCTGATGGTTCATCAGCTTCTGGGCAGAAGTATTTGGGGATGCTAGTGAGGCTGAAACGATATTGATATGGGGTAGACTTCCCTAATTCTGGATTAGAAGGTAACTGTCTTAGAGGCTGGGCTGAAGTTGACTCTTTGTAATCCATGGAGAAGAGGAAGTTTGCTGAGCAGGTATTTAAATATAATTCAAGATCTTTCCTTCCATTGAGGGTTTGAGTTGGCTGATTGTGCCAGGTAGGGTGGGAGGGAAGGCTTTGCTCCTTAAGGAAATAAATGGGTTGGAATAAAGTGCTCCAGAATTACTCCTTGACAAGTCCCACCCAGTTAGGACTTGAGGGCCCCGGCTGGGGCTAATTCACTTCACTTTCATCGGTTTATTAAAGCAGTACCTCTCCTAGACATGCTGGGATGCATCTGTCCCGGGCTCTGTACCTTTCTGTGCCCTCTTGGAACTAGCAAGAACTCTATAATACTTGTGAAAGTGGGAACTATTCCAAGCTGACCAGTTAATTCTTCCCAGTGGCCAAGCTCCCCTGTAAAGAAGTAAGTAGATGTATGTTTAGGCATTGTGTTTTCTTAAAGATGCAAAACCCACTTTCCTTGGTCTTCAGCATGGGGAGGTATTTGAATAAAGACTGCATTAGTATTTGGCTCCAAGCTTCACCCAGGACTTTGTTCTGGGTCTTTACACCCCAGGCTGGCCATGGGATGGTTTGAACATCTAGTAACCCTTGAGATTCCTTGCTTCTCAGCTGCTAGTGCTAACTTCACTTTGTAAATTCCTGCTTCGTTACCAAAGCCAGGCGCTGGGCTGCATTGCCCTTACTAATCACACCTGTGCTTCTGCTCATGCTCTCTCCCCACCCACCTTTTTACCATTCCTGTTGTCAGTCCCAAGTTGGAGGGAAGGTTTTTTTTCCTTCAGGGTTTCGACAACCCTGGATTATTTGGTGTCTGAATGAGTCTTGCTCTTGTTAGACTTCCCAAAGGTAACTTGGTTTTCTCCATCTTAAAACTTTTGAGGAACTTGAAATTAATTTCTAGAAAACACTTGAGTATTACCAGTACTTTGCTTCACTTGGGGCAGAGCATTTCTCCCTGTGCAGCTGGACCCAGGACCTATAGTGGACTTTTGCTTCCCTCCTGCCTTGCTAGGGCATCTCATCTCTACCTCTGTGCTATGGCTGTCTCCCCTTCTTTCACTGGTGTGTTAGTTTTTGCTTCCTAAGAAATGGATCATCCATCCCAGAACCCTCTTCATCATTTCTCCTAAGCAGCCCTAGAGGCCCCCTTATTAAATAGAATTTCTGGAGGAATACTCTAATATCCCAGAGTTCTTGAGATGAAGATGCACATCAGATCCATCAGTGTTGCAAAAACATACTATAACATAGATTTTTATTTTTAATTGGCATGCCGTGTTTATTTCCATCCCTACTTATCTAAACTAAGCCATTACTCCTGCTGAGAAAACTATCCTGTCTCCTTTATTCATCCTTCAGGATTTGACCAACCCCAGGGAACATTCTATGACCTTTCCAGCTGGCCCTCTGAATTTCTGTGGTATTTGCCCAGTTTAGTGCTTAATTATATATTGTTTGGTATACAGTTATCACCAAGATTCTAAGCACCATTAGGGTAAAGAACTGGTCTTAAAGTTTTTTTTAAGCCCACAGCAATTGGTACTAACCTGATAATAGTGGCCTCATAAATACTTCGAGTTCAGCTTAACTGATATAACTGGCTCTTAGTTTTTTATCACTTAGCTGAATCTGACTGCACAGGTTGAGAAATCATTAAGAACATCGGGCAAGTGTGCTCAGGGCCTTTTCCCATCAAAGCTGAGAGAATAGCAAAGCTTCCTTCAAAACTGTGTGTGGCAATCACTAAATCCATATTTTCAACTTTCTTCTGGTTTTTTGTTTAGTTAAGGTAATTTTCCATATTGTTGCACTGAAAAACACTTAATTTGGGGGAAAGGTTGATCTTACGATATGCACTAAAGTCAAGCTAGAAGAGTATTTCAATTCAACAAAATTTGAAAGATAATTGATCTTATGTCCAAAATTTTAAAATAATTTTTTAAATAATAACAGTATTTCAAAATAATTAATTTTAAATAAAAATTCTGAAAGCTTGGGTGCTTATGATGTTTAGATAGTTTGGCCAAGCCGTGGTATTCATTAAGTGATATCTGTGCATGGGCTGTAAGAGCCAGGGAGTGAGGGAAGACGAGGTTCTGTGAGGGGCTTCTCCTCGTGGGTTGGCGGCTTGGTCTCTGCTGCTTTCACCGTCAGTGTGGACAGAAAGAACACCAGGGGCCTGCCCGTGTCCTAGGGTAGCGTGAGACTCAAATGGGATACCATCCGTGGGAGTGTTTTACAAACCGTAAGTGCTAGGTAAGCATAAGGGACATTGTTATTGAGCTCTTAATAACAAATCAGATAGGGTTTGAATTACAGGATCTCTTCTGATCTGTTTTTCACTAAGATCCAGTTCCTAGTGTCTGTGAAAAACACTTGGCATATGTGATTCAGGGAAATATTCATTATGCAATTTCACTTTGTGATAATAAGCTGGTAAAGGAGGAAGGAGGAAAGGCTTTTTTAACTACCCTCTTCAGTTATTGAGCATATTTTTTCAAATAGATGAAATTTTACTCTGCTGAAAGAAGAAACCCAGGGTAATCCAGTTCCTATACCATGAATCTGAATGGCCTTAATCAAACAAGCAGAGAGATAAGGAGTAAGGGATGGTTTTGACATTTGATGTATAAATTAAGTAGGCAGTTGCTTTTCATCTCAACAATAAAAAGAATGCATATTTCAGGCATAGAAAATAGTCCCCAGATACATTACGCATGCCAGACAGCAGCCCCAAGTCCTCTGACAGACCCGCTCCCTCAGCCTTGCTCCAGGGCCGTGTTGGGAGCAGCTCAGCCCCTCAGGGCTCCCTGTAAGGAAGGATGGGTTTCTTGAAGACTGACTTTTAAAGAAATCTTGGTTTATATTTTAAAGTTAGTTTCATGATAAGGAATAGACCTAGATACCCAGAATTTCTAAGAAATGGGCAGAATTTGCAGGAAATGTAGGGCAAATGTAGATGCCCAGTAAGTTAGTAATACGTCGAAATGAGAGGGCATAGAACTAGTATAAATTCACTCAGCAGATATCCAAGCCCTTGCAATGAGCACAGCATGTTTCTAGACACAGGGATACGCCATGCTACAGCGAACAAGGTCCACAACAGAAGTCCATCCGTCCAGGAGCTCATATCTGCATAGGAACAGGGTAGTTCACGGTATGGAGAAAAAGGCAGGGTAAAGGTGACAAGGATTGATGGCGGGTTGGAGCACACTATTTTTTTGTAAGATTACCAGGGAGGGCCTTGCTGATGAGGTGACATTTGAGAAAGGAAATGTAGGAAGTGAGCCTTGCAGGCATACCAGGGACTTATTTCAGACAGAAGGAATAGTAAGTGCAAGGGTTCTAGTATATCTGGCACATTCCAGGATTAGCAAGGCCCAGTGTGGCTGGCAGTGAGCGAGAGAAGGGTAGAGAGGTCAGAAATGAAGATTGCGGGGCTGCTAGGGCCAAATATCGTAGAGGCCGTGGGAAGGCTTTCTCTGGTCTTTACCTTTGAATGAAGAACCCCTGGAAATGTACATTGTAATAATTTGAAAGTGTTTGTGTTTTATTTTCATTTTCTTTGAAGCTTCCCCATGCATAGATTGTTACTAGTCATTAAAAAGGGGGGAAAAAAAAGTAATGAACACCTGTTCCTAGGACAATCAATAAATATTTGAACACCAACCATATTTTGTCATAGTGGAATTTCATGATAAAAATTGTACCCCTAAATGGGCGCCTGGGTGGCTCAGTTGGTTAAGCGACTGCCTTCGGCTCAGGTCATGATCCTGGAGTCCCTGGATCGAGTCCCGCATCGGGCTCCCTGCTCGGCAGGGAGTCTGCTTCGTCCTCTGACCCTATCCCCTCTCATGTGTTCTCTCTCTCTCATTCTCTCTCTCTCAAATAAATAAATAAAAAAATCTTAAAAAAAAAAAAAAAAAAAAAAAAAATTGTACCCCTAAATGGCAAGAGCAGACCTAAGACCTCTCTGTAGTGAATTATCAAGTGAAATGAAGATTTCACGGCCCCAGTTGGGGACTGTGGTACGCCTCGACCAGCCCCTCAGTGGTACAGCCCTGCAGGAATCTGAGCTGATTCACCTCAGCAGTGTGGTGAGGGTGTCTGGAGGGTGTGGATGGAGGGTCCAAAGGCCTTGGGAGCTTGAGTCGGTTTTCTTTTTCATTATATTGCTTAGGATGTGAGAAACACTCAAGAAGTTGCCTTTCCTACGGAGAGCAAGTTCCCATGTGCTGTATGATGCACAAGCTGGTTCCTGGGCCATCACCAAGTCACGAATGGCTTGGCGACCACAGTTCTTTGCCCTGGTTGAATTTCCTGCAATGGGATCTTCTTTGTACACAAAAAAGTCCCTGCTCTTTCCCTCTCCCCCTGCCCTTCTTTACCACTCACCATTCCATCCCTTGGCCAGCCCCAGCCATGCTCCTGGTTGTCATGGTCATAGAATGGTAGATCAGAAGGGGCCTAAGAGATGGGTCTGCAGCTGAGAGGGATCAGCTGACTCCCAGAAGTCATCTACTAGTAAATGGCAAAACTGAGGAAAGGAATTTGTGGGTTTTAATCCTAAAATGCTAAACTAGTTCCCTCTTCACAGCTCATCCTAAAATTTCTGTTCTTGACTTTAACCTCAGGGCCCATCCCATTTCTCATCTTAGGAACCTAATTCCAACCCTTTGCTGTATTGTGATCTCAGTTCTCTGGCTACAGGGAGTCCTGTAGCAAGTTCCTGTCCACACTGGCTATCCCTTGGAACACTGGATGTATTCCTATTAGACATTACTCTGTGTCTTGTTTGGGTACTATTAATACTGTCCTTCATACTCATGATAAGTGAAATAGCTTTATCATGGGCTGTCCACGCACAAAATAATCAACCACCCTCATAATATCTTGTCAGTGGAAAACTGCCCACAAGTGCATTACATCTGGCCAGTTGGGACGCTTTCTATGTCCAATCAAATGGGGAAACTGAGAAAGGCACTTTTACTCTGAAGGCCTTAGGAGTTTACGAAGTGTACCAGAATCCACAAGAAAATGTACTTGTTGGCAGTGGCCTCAGGCCATATATCCTATTTAGGAAAGCAAGTGAAGACTATTGCTTCCGATGTGTAGAGCGGCATACCCTGCTGCACGGCACACGTGCATCTGCCTCTTCTGTCCAGGCGGAGAGCTGGCCAGCCTGGATCTGCAGGCAGGCAGCTAGGGGTCAGCACCTCAACAAAACATCTCCCTGATACCGTGGGATCCTCTGGCCATTTTTCCAGGCTGGAGAAGAGTTCTTACTCATTGATGTGTGCAGCCTTCCAGATGCCCATCAGCCCCTGCCTGACTTCACTCTGGATAGAGGGGCTTGTATATTAAGTACCTCAAGAACTTCTGAGGAAATGGGCTTGAGATGAAATGAAAAAAGAAATGAAAGTTGGCAGAAGTAGTGCTATAGATTAGGAAGTGACATAAATGAGTTGTGCTAGAAAGAAAATGTGAATCTCTCTATACACACACTCCAAGTGCATAGGGAAAATATTTTGAAAGCACTCAATTATTTTTTAAAAGGGAGGAGATACTGGAAAAAATATCTTGTGAATAGGGACAGGAAGAGAAAGACATAAACAGAGGTGCTTCTGAACCAGCTTTGGGTTTTATAGGTGTATAGAATCTGATAAATGATGGTGTCAGAGATTCAAGAAAAATGCCAAGACAGCATCTTAACCCTTTTATCTGCATTGTAATGTGTTTTGGGTATTGAGCTGGTCGCATAAAGGCACCATCCACCAGTGCGTCTATCCCATTTGTATTCATTTCCCAGGTTTGGTTTATTCCCTGGACCATCAGATTCTGGAGGAAACATCTCTCTGATCGGTTAAGGATTTGCATTAATTGGGCCCAAAACTATTTTAGCCTATTCATTTAGAATGAGAATTTGAAGAAGCTGAATACACACTGAAACATCAGTAAACCCTTCCAAAAGATATACCTATGATTAGAATAGCCCTCAGTGCATGTTTCAGCTGCTGGGACAACTCAAGAATTGCCTTTGTGGAACCAAGAGATTGTAATGTAATTCAGGCCAATCTGGGTGTGAGCTTTTTATCCTGGTTCTAAGCCACTTAAAGTGTGTGATGCTGGGAAATTGCTCATCTTCTGTGGGCCTCCCTTTCTCATCCTGTATAAAGGAATACCTTTATGAAAACACATGTGAGTTTTTCCAGATCTAATATTCTAGTTATGTGAACAGATATGTATGATAGACCTGTTTTTATCTTGCCTAATGATAACTGTACCTGTACAGGAAGACCTTTACTATAATTCTCTTTCTCTTCCTCCTTTTTAAAACATTACATTTCTGGGGGCTTTATTTTATATCAGCCTTACTTTTAATCAGAGAAACATACCATGTGGGAAATTGTGATGAAGATCCAAGAATGGCTTCTTAATATTATGCACCACCAAAAATAAAGTATTACAAAGATGGCATCTCTGGGCCTAGAGTTCCTTTTCAGGTTTGAAAAACAGTGATTTAAAACAGATCCGTTTTTGAAAAGTATGTGCCTTTTATGTATCGAAAAAATAACAAAGCATAGAATTCTGTAGAGGCCTGAACATTAGCGCAGTTGATAAAGTAGGATTGAGACCTTTTGTTCTAGCTCCTTCTAAATTGTTGGGTGAGCTTAAAAGAGCTCATCTGGTGGCCATTCACAGCAGTCCAGCAAGTCAGGGTATACATTTTGTTCTGCCCATTAAGTAGCTATAAATTATCCCATTACCAGGCAGTTAATAGACAAAGGGGGTGCCAAGAATGCCATGAGGGCTCTTAGTGTCTTTTTCCTTCTAGGGGCTGACTACTTCCCTAAGACAGTCCTACTTCTCCTACGATATGCTGCCATATAGCTCCCAGTTTGTGACAGTTGGTAAATGTCAGTGTCGTGGCGGCTGCTTGTCCTCCTCCCAAACCTTCCATCAGCGGGGACTTGCAGAGCAAGGAAGGCATGAAGCCAGGAGGAGAGGGTCGTGGAACAGGCAGGAGCTACCACGGGCTGTGCTCAGCCATGCGGCCAGCAGGCAGGCCCTCATCCACGTGTAGCCGCACCTGAGCAGCGCAGCCCCAGGGAGGTGTTGGCTGCAATCCCTAACTCCTGCGTTCGTGTGTAGCCCACACACAGTGCCAGGCGCTGGTTCTTCCGAGAGCCGTTGGTGTGACCCGAGGCACGGCTGCTCCAGAAGTCCAGAGTTCTTTTCACCTGCTGTATCGTCAGGCACTCATTAAAAATCCTGTACGTTCTAATTCCTGCACCTCTTTTGGATCTGCCCGCATCTTGGCTGCCCCACTGCTCTTAGTTCACACCCCTCTGTTCCTTCTTTCCTTCCGGCATATTGTAGTAAGCCTCTAGCCACCTCTGCATCACCACACTCTGAGCCGAGTGATCTTTCTAAACACGAAACTGGCCATGTCACTTCCCCCTTCCAGAACCTGTGAGTGTGCCCCATCCTTGGTATTACACACCATTCCCTTCATTATTTGGACCAGCCTACCTTTCCAGCCTTCTTCCCCCTCCTTTCTTCTACATATCACGAAGTGGTGCCTAATTCCGTGCAGCTCCCTAAATGTACCAGGTTCCCACCAGTCAGCATTTTCTTGAATATGCTTTTCCTCCTTTGGGGTCAGCTTCACTCCCTTGGCCTATTTTGGTGAACTCCTTTATAATTGCACTAAAGGGCCACTTCTTATAGAATGTTCTTCCTGGCCCTTCCAGACCACTTGGGTCTCCTCTCCTGTACCCCCCGAGGATCTTTGACCTCTTTCTGATGGGTCAGTTTTCATACTGCCTTTAATTGTTGCCTTACTTTTCTCTCTCCCCCTACTAGATTTGCAGATGACAGGGGGTAAGGACTGTGTCTTACCTTTATACTCCTAATCCCTGGCAGTATGCCTGGCACAGAAAAACTTCTCTGTTAATGTGTATTGATTTGGATTGAACTGACCTATCTGGGTGTCTCTAAAAAGTAACCTAACAACAGTGTGCTTCCATTCTTTCATGTAATGATCCCATTTGCCATCTGAGTGAACAATTACCTTTGTGTTATTAGTGGCATTAAGAATCTCTACACATACAGATTCCAGAACATCCAAAGGAAAGAAACAAAGACAGTGTGAATCTTTCTGCAATATAGCTGGACATTGAGATAAAACTTATTAGACTTAGCACTTAAATGACTTGATTCTGGACTGTCATAATTGCTACAGGAATATTGTTGTTCTACAAGTTTTTTGGACTTTGACTTTGGATCCTCATAGTCCATATTCAGACACCACCTTAGCTACCTAAAAACTTGGTATATGTTGATCTTAAAAGAAGTTAGGGGAGTCCAAATTGGGGCCATAACCAAAACGGCCCCAGTTGCCTACCAGTTTTTAAATAGTTAGTGTTTATGACGTAATGAGTATTTCAGTGTCTCTCTTCATGTCCCATGAAGTTGGGATTTCTTCTCCTTGCTGCAAGAGGAGAAACCTATCAAGAATGTGTTCTAAACTAAAAGGCAGCCTTTGTGTCTATGGCATCATTTACACACAAATGAAAATAGTGGTGACTCTCAGTAGCTGTTGTGACAAAATCTAGTTATGTAACTATAAAATTACTCATCATAGTTGATGGGGAAATGTCAGCATGAACTGTGCCAAGAACAAACAACAATGTATATTCGTTTGGTCCAAAACACCCTTAAACAAGGGGCCCTTTCCTCCCAACTCCAGAAATACATGGTCAATAGTCATGTTTTATTATAGGTGAGGGAACAAAAATAAGATCCAAAAAAGCATTTTATTACATGCTTTTAAGATAAAGTACAATCATTGGGAAATAGGGAAGAGGCTGAGTAAAGAAAGGACATTTGATGTTTGCTAAATATTTTCTCTTTTGTTTTATTTATAGAAAATATTCTATGACAGTTTTCCCAAAGGCCATGAGTAAACACATGAAGCCTAACAATTTGTCCATTGTAGCTTTTGTTAAACCCTGGTTTTGGAATCTGTGGCCTTTGTTCTTGTATTTTGAAGGACTGCATTTTAAACTGCTGGATTATAGTGCTCGTGGTTTAGTCTTTGGTAGCTAAAATGTCTTTCACAATGTTATAGTGTTATTAACTGAACTTTTCACGATGCTGTCTGTAACATCTGACAAGCTGCATGAAGTACATTTGTAGAGTATTTCCGCAGTATCCAAAGTGACATGATGTCTCTATGTTTTTCTGGCAACACATTGTGAATTTACTCCAGTTGCCATTGGATCTCACGTAAGTGTGGCTTCATACAGCAAGTATGTAAGCATTACTTCGGGTGCCCAGTACTAAGAAAACTCTACAGAGCTATCTGCCAGAGTTTCTACCATCAAGGAGCTCTGCTTGTAATTGTGAAAAGACATTTCCTCAGCACAAAGCTAAGAAAAATGCAAGATCATACGCCAGGAAGGAGTGTCACAAGTTCGGTACAAGCTGCAGGCTCACTGGAAAATTAGAAGGACCGGGATGGCTGTGAGCTATGGGGCTGTGGTAAGGGGAAAGTGGAACTGGGATTGGGTGCTGGGTAGGCAGTCAACAAACAGCTCCTCCAAGTGTCACCCGGACCAGCCAGTGCTCCTTCTGCATACCCACCACTAAGCTCATTGCACCTGGAGAACATACTGGAATTAGCTATATCTCTCTCCCTAGTAGATTGTAAGTGGACTAGCCTATGGCTTATTGAGCTTTGTAGCACTCCCACACCCCACCGCCTGCCCCAGACCCCTGGCAGTGTGGCCAACACAGAAGCCATACTTTAAAAAAAAAAAAAGAACTAAAAGGGCATGGTATGAGATCTGGTGAATTCCTACTAAAAACTTTTAATTCATTAATGTTGATCAGTTAAATGCTTTATTTTTTAAAATAAATGTTCACAGAGAGTTTTTGAGTAAAAATGCATTGGCACAAACAACCTACAAATTACACATGATGATTTCTGTACTTTGGTAACTTTTCAAAATGGGAATGAGATGGGGGAGGGAGGAATGAGTTTGCTACCTGAAAACCCTGCACTAAAATCTCTGCCTCTGTTCCTGTGAAGGACTCTAAGGGAACTCGTTACAGTTTTGGAACAGTTGCTGTGTTTCTAGCCCAAAGTACCTACTGACATTATTAAAATAGAATAGAATAGCAGTGTCCCATTCTCTTTATTCTTGCTAGCATAAGGTGTTTGAAAGTAGAAAACCAAAGTGGCCAGCCTTTGTTTGAAAACAGTTTTAGAGTTCTGCATTTTAAAACCCAGTTTGATCTTCCATTTGTTGCATTCTCCCTAGTCGTGAAAAAAAGAAATGTTACAGAATATTTACTACATACACTGATTAGAACCTACCTCGTACGTTGTCTTGTCTGTCATTCTCCCCCAAGCTATTTAGTCAGGCATTGGCTCTGGTGTGGGCATCAAGGCGTCAGAGAGGAGTGACCCCAGATGCTGTCCTCAGGAGGCTCAGTTCAGGGTCTGCCCAGAGGGGCAGCTCGTGTATTTTCAGACTCGAGTCCCTGCAAAAGGAGCCGGTGCTGAAAATCCTTCGTAATTACTTCCGGTGGTGGTGGGAGGGCCGTCAATAATGTCTTAGACAAGACCAAAAACAAGGTAGGTCTTTTAAATGCTATAAAAAAATCAACTCGAGAAGCGTAATTTCAGCAAAGGATACTTTATACGTTAGGCTGGCAATTCTTGTTTATCAAGCTGAGTGTTTAGTAAGTACGTTATGTACATTTGATCATGAATCCTTATAATTGTCCTGTACTTGGTGAGTTTTTGGCCAGAAACACATAGCCAATGAGGGTGGTTAGATCCCGGGTCCTGGCCCAGTCTACCTGCAACCTGAGGCCATGCTCTTAACAACCATTCTGTACTGAATATGTCAGCTTTACAACTTCCCTGTTCAAAGGAAACCACAAGTTAGCCAAGTAAAGGAAACATTTACAAACTCATAACAGGGTATGTGTCATGCTGTTGCAGCCTGTGCTATCTCCCGTAGACCACGATTCCTGCTGGTGGAAAAATGTGTTGGCCTTCCTGGAGCAGGAAGGCCCTCGCGTCCACGGGGGAGTGTGGAAGTCTACAGCACTAAGAAAACTCTTTGTCTTTCCCACTGAAGAAATGTATGCTCTGAAGCTAATTTACCACCCCTGATTTATTTACCTCTTCAGTTTCATTGTCTACCGAACTGGAATAATTATTTCTGCCTTTGGAGAGAGATTCATTTATTCAATAACTTACTGTCAGGGGCAACTTCAGACACTAAGGATGCCAAGAGGAATGAGGCAGACAGAACGGTTAGTGTGGGACAGGCCCAAGGATAGACATACACATTAGAGGAACAGAATGCAGTTTAGAAGTAGACTCACTGTTTTTGACAAGAAGGCAAGATAATCCATGGAAGAAATGATAGTCTTTTTTTTTAGAAATGGTGCTGAAACAACTGGCTATCCATATATGGGGGAGAAATGAACCTCAGCCCTTACCTCATGCCATACATATACACACAGCAAATACTGGAATGGATCAGTAAAAACATGGGGCACAAGGGAACTTTTGGTGATAATGGAAACATTCCATATTTTGTTTATTGTGGTAGTTACGTAGTTACATACATCTGTCAAAGCCCACTAAAATGTATACCTAAAATGGGCACATTTTATTGTTTGTAAATTATACCACAGTAAAGTTGATTTTATTTTATTTATTTATTTTTTTTAAAGATTTTATTTATTTATTTGACAGAGAGAGAGACAGCGAGAGAGGGAACACAAGCAGGGTGGGTGGGAGAGGGAGAAGCAGGCTTCCCGTGGAGCAGGGAGCCCGATGCGGGGCTCGATCCCAGGACCCTGGGATCATGACCTGAGCCAAAGGAAGACGCTTAACGACTGAGCCACCCAGGTGCCCCGTAAAGTTGATTTTAAAAAAGAAATCATATCCTGTCACTCCTTTGCTAAAATTTTCCAGTGAACGTTAGGTAAATCCAAACTCCTTTGCTCTGTCCTACAAAGTCCTAGGTGATCTGGACCTGTCCACTCCTCTGTTTGCTTTTGTTGTTCTTCCTGGAATGCTCTTCTCCCAGATCTAGGTGTGGCTGATTCCTAAAGAGGCTTCAGCTCAGGGGCCACCTCCTTGGTGAAGTTCCCACCTCCTCAGTGAAGTTCTCCCTGATTGCCTAACTCAGTATTTGAGTACATCATGGTGTGTTTTCCGAAGCATGCATCATTAGCTGAAATTCTTATTTACGTGGTATTTATTTATTGTCTGTTTTTCCCCATGAGAATATAATATCCACATAACAGGAAAGGTCTGTCTTGTCTACTGTTCTATCTTTAGGACCTACAATAATGTCTGCCTAATAGTTGATGTTCAATAATTATTAAAAAATTAATATAATAAAGTAATAAAAAGGGTAAGGAATTCCGATTCTATAACATAGTGCAGAAACACTGAAGGTTGCTAAGTAAAGAAATGGCACCGTAGAATTTGTGTTGCAGAATGGTTATAGGGATTGGATTGGGATCTGGGGTAAGACTAAAGGCAGGCAGATGATATAGAAGGCGAGCCCACCATTTCTGGTAAGGAAAAGATAGGGAGGCTAAGCTGAGGCTCACTCAGAGGACACAAGGGGAGGAACAATCCAAGCAATATTTATCAAGAGATGGAATCAGCAACCTGTAGCCACGTACATTCTGAGGGGCCAAGAGTCATAGTGGAATCGAGGATTCTATCCATGCATACCTGAGCTAATGATGGTGCCCTGAACTGACAGAAGGGGATGCGGGAAATGTAGCATAGTTAGCAGATGAGTTTGGCTTGGGATGTTAATTTTGAGTTACCTGCAAAACATCCTCCTAAAGCTGTTTACTGGACAGTTGGTAATACCAGTCAGAAATTCAGGAAGGAGTCAGGACTAAGGACATGGATTTGAGAGTTATTAAATAAAGGCATGGAAATGGAACTTTGGTAAGAGCTGAAAAGAGAAGAGAGCCAGTGATGAAACTCTAGGGGTTAACTGCCTTGTAAGGACTGGAAAGAAGAAGAGGAACCAGTAAAGATTAATGAGAGCAGTTAGGAGGAGCAGAGTGTGGAAGCCGGGGAAGCAACTTTGCTCACTATAGTGGCACTTGCCACGGAAATCTGGCAAGAGAAAGACTGAAAACTTGGCAACTCGGAGTGACTGGTGACTTGAGCAAGAGTTGTTTCAGGAAAGAGCAGGCCAAATACAGAATGTAGTTGTTTGAGGAGTGAGTGGCGGGGGGGTGGGGGAGGGAGTTAGGATAAGACGCAGAGGATTCTTTCCAAAAGGTGGGAAAGTAGGAATTCATGCCTACACAACCTAGTAGGAGAAAGCAGTCTTTTGAGAAAGGTAAGGATACCACTGGGCTAAGGTGCTTGATTCAAAACCTTAAGGTGTCTATAGGCATCTTGGGAAAAGGCTACTGAATGAACTCAGCACTGATACACAGATCGCCAGATGTCACCGAGGGCCTGGCTAGGGTGAGATGGTTCCTTTAGTTTGGCAGTAATGACATGGTTGTATGATTCTCTCCAGTAGGTGCTCCAGCCTCCTGGGTGCAGGCACCAGGATGACAAGTGATCGGCTTGATCACGGTTGTATACTGGCAGAGTAGTTGTGGCAGAAGGACAGGGGGTAAGGATATCAGGGACTGTGGTCCATGTCATTGGGTCTAGACTGAGACAGAAGTGGAGCATGCAGGTCTGGTGGGGGGCAGAGATAGAGACTGAGGAAAATAGAAGGGCTAGAAAGTTCAGTGAGGGGAGTAAGAGATCTGGAAGAATGGTCAGGTGCAGTTAAAGATGGTAGAACTTCAGAACTCCTTGGCACCTCGGAATTGAGAATGTGGAGAGATGAAAGGTGCAGGGTGTGGCTACGTGGTTCATGGATGAAATGGAGGATAGAGATGTAGGTGAAGGTTAGATCTTTATAAGCACAGCCACCACAGTGTCACCCCATTCATACTGATGTCCCCCTGCCTCCAGGAGACAGATGAAGATTGAAACCAGGGAATTCAGTGAGTGATCATGAGTTGATAGATAACAATTACATGGAGCAGAGAGAGCTAGATGGCATGAAGCTCAAAGGAGCATGGGCAGTTGCCGGAAACGGGGGGAAGGCATATCTAGAAGCCGTAATGGGGAGTGAGGAGAATGCCAGACTGATTCTGGTGGAGTGCTTCCAAATGCTGGCAGCACCCAAGCTGTGACCACTGAAATCAACTGGAAGGAAAGAGAAGAGGTGAAGAAGGACCCCAGGTGAACAGTCAGGTCATCTGCAATAGCAACAGGTGACAGGGTAGAAGGAGACCTTATCATGCTAAATGAAGGAAGCCTGAATTGGTTTTGGAGCTCTCTAAAGTCATGTGATATAAATTTAACATACAAAGTATATATTTGTTCCTACTAAGCTATATGTTTCAACAGCAAAAATAACAAAATTGTATTGTTATGATTTCTGTGAAAAATGTAATTTAACATTCCGAACATCTAGTTTGTGTGTTTAAAAATTATATAGGTGTGTATTTTAGCTGGGTTTCTAACATTTTATAAATAATATTGTTAAAGTATGAATGCTAATATTTATGTGTGTGTGGATTTTTTTTTTAACAGGTTCTTAATCAAGAACCAGCTCTATGGATCCAGGACAGGTTTGTCCCATGGCCTGCTCTGAACAGCGTGTTGTCCGATAGAAGATTCCATTGGCAAACCATCTCTATTGCCTTATAGAGCAAGCAAAGAAGATGGATCGATTAAAGAACCATCTACCTGTGTGCTTTCTACCTACTGTGCCCTTTTTAATCCTAGTATCCACTCTAGCGACTGCTAAGAGTGTGACTAATAGCACTTTAAATGGCACTGACGTGGTCTTGGGCTCTGTGCCTGTAATCATTGCCAGAACTGACCATATCATAGTCAAGGAAGGGAACAGTGCCTTGATTAATTGTAGTGTTTATGGCATCCCCGATCCACAATTCAAGTGGTATAATTCTGTTGGCAAGCTGCTGAAAGAAGACGAGGAGAAGGAGCGAGGAGGAGGTAGGCTTTCAAGTTGTGTCAAATGTCATAAAATACAAACACAGACTCTGGAAGCCACACTGAGAATGTTAGTTGCTCTTATTCAAGTCATTTAAAGATCTCATTCTGTCTTCTTTGCTAAGGCAAGAGAGAGAAATATATATCCTTAAGGATTCGAAGCAGTAATTAATTCATAGTTTTCACTCTTTGACTCAGAAGACAAAGGGCAAACATAAAAGTCTCTTAAAAGGCCTCTTGGAATTTTGTAGTATAATGCATACAAAATGTTACGGGGACGAATGTAAAGTAGATTTTCCATTAGTATACGTTCCATTTATAAGGGAGTTTTATTTTGTTTCAGGGGAGCTGGCTCCAGTTAACAATATAGCAGTTGTTTATGGTTAAATGGTTAATTCATTGACTGTGGATTTAAGGACCACACTTCTTAAAAGAAGTCTCTGTGCAAGGTTGTCAGGCACCGACTAGAGATGGCTCTGTGCTCCTGAAGACCTGGCTGAAGTTTCTAGATAGTCTGTTGCAGCTGAGGCCAAGAGGGAGGGAGGATTCACGAGCAAGAAATAACATGTGGCAATCGGGGAATGTTTGGTTTTTAATGAGTGTATTTCTGGCCAAAAAGTGTGAATCACCTACCTAAGCACCAAGCTTGCTTCAGGAAAGCCTCCAGCCAAAAAGAGAGGATTGGGTGGGTCATTGGGAATCAGTACATTTCTTGTTTTAGATGGGAGAGGTACTTGTCTAAAAACCCAGGACTGCTCTAATTGACCTGAAGGAGTTACCGGGCTTTCTGAAGCATTTACTGTGTGAAGTAGGGGAGTAAAAAGACCATTGTTCCTGAAGTAGCGGCTTATTAGTTTCTATCACCTTTCATTCATATTGTACTTCCCATCCCACAGCCCTTTGACCAATGAGTAATCCCCAGAACGTTTCTGCTCCAAGAAAACCTACATTTTTAATCTCTTTCCCTCATTTCATCTTCTGTACTCTGAAAAAGAGTAGAGGCTAATGCCTTATGTCTCCTCAGGAGCTGAGTGACTGGAGTTTTCTTGCAATTATATACTTCCGGTTCCCAGCTGTGTTCCTCACGGTTGAGGCGCTAGCAGTCCAGCTCCCTGGGATGTGGGGTTTCCTTGTAGTGCTCTCATTACACTGCTTTTGGTTAGCCATTCAAGGATGTACAGTATGACAAAGCTTCTTCCCTTAATGAAAATACTGTATGTTACATATCACATGTGTGTCTGTCGGTTTAACCTAGGAGAGCGGAACTCTTTCCCCACCAAGTAAAATTATGAGGCCATAGAATTTTTAAATTGGATGGGACTTAGAGACAGTGTAATCCAAATCCCTCTTTTACGCATGTTTTCCCAAGGTCCTACTGTTATTAAGTGTCTATGACTAGAACCTTCACTACTGACGCTGAGAAGATGAGACACCACCACCCCTTAGCCCACAACTGGCTTCCATTCCTCCCATTCCTTCCTCCCAGACTCCCAGGCCAAAGGAAGTGATATCACACTTGTGCAGGGGGGCAGTAACCGTGGTAACATATACACTCTCAAGTCCCTGTACCTCATCAGATCTCTCCGTAGGCTGGGCCACTGCGAGGAGTAACAAGGTAACTGAAGTGAGGGGAGCAAGGACTCCAGACCTGAATCTACCTTTCACGTGGACACTGAAGCCCAGGTTATGTCTGGTGCCCAGGAGCTGGGGCTGGGGCACTGAACCCCTGAGTCCTAGAGAGGAAGAAAACCACGGGAACCTGACAGTGCTGGGGCCTGAATTTCAGGCACAACATTCTGAGTGCATTCCTGAGGTGGTACCTTTCTCCTTCAGAGAGATCACGTGTTGCCTCCATTGAAAAGGTCCTTATCGCTATTAACTCAGTCCGGCAAGCATATGCTGCATCTTGCCTTCTCTGTCTGTGTCCTGGGAGGGTGGACTAGAGCAAAGCCCCACACGGCTCAATTTCCCTTTGTTCTGCCGGTGCTCAGGTGACCCTATAGTAGCAGCCTGTCCCGGGACCCCGGAAGCAGGGGGAGCCACTGAAAACCTTTGCTGCAGACACCTGCTCCATCAGAAGCCAGTGCTCCATCAGCCAGTTAGCTGTTTTTAAACCTCATAAGGAAGATGCCCTGCCGATTTTTAAAAAGAACTCACGATACTAGTACTTGATGTTCCAGCTCAGCTTTTGTGTTACGATGCATAATAATAGTAACCTCCGAACATAAGTAACACAGGGTAATACACAAAACACTGCACCGAACAACTAAGCAAGACGTAAGAAATAGCAGAAATGAGACTCCTCATCATGGAATACTAGAATTTTAGTGCTCAAATGGCCTATTAGAGGACCCATAAGTCTTTAACTCTTCCTTTCTGATGGGGAAAATGCCCATATTATAACCATGGACAAAAATTTCAGTTTTCAGGCTGATAGTCTAGGAGTTTAAATGGAGCAGTGTTTCATTTATAACTCAACAAAAACGTAATTGAATATAGTACGAAAAATGATGCTAATATCCCAGAACATTACCTAGATACAATAGACTACTGTGAAAACCAAACTAACAAAATTAATGCAATTTTCATTAACAATCCCCACCACTGATTAAGCCCCCCGTACCAAGTTTCAGATATTATTTCTAATCCTTACAGTAAGCATGACGGGTAGATGTTACTAATCCTCATGCCTACAGATGAGGAACCAGGTGAATAGAGAGGATATTGCACAACCAGAGTGTGGCCAAGCAAGTGTGTATTTTCCCTTTCTGCCCGACCAGCATCTGCTCACCCTCTAGGCCTTGGTAGGCAAAAACCGCTGAAGAGCATCTAACCCAGACGGAGCAAAGGAGAGAAGCCTTCCAGGATAGAAAGTGCATGGTGATCACCCATATCACAGTCACAGTGTTAGGATGTGTGCACATGGCATGCGTGAGCATGCACGCTCACACGCACGCACACGCACGTCATCAGAATCCAGGAGCACACCACCATTAGTGTGGAAAGGAACAGTTTCGTTTCTTGGTTATGCTGAAGAAGTGAGCTCGCTGCCAGTCCTAGAAAGAATGGGGCTGTCTCCTGTCACTGGCCGGAGCGGCAGCTGCTTTGCCTTGCTTCCCTGGTGCTTGTTACTTGGAGTCCACAGGATCAGGAGAGGCTAATGTGGAATCTATTTCTGGAGGAGGACTTTCTTTTCTTTTTTTTTCTTGGTAGTTCACCGAAGGACATGTTGGGGGTGGTCTACCAACCACATTACAGAAATAACTCAGAATTCGAGTACCATGCATAACCACAAATGGCCACACACTGCACTGTTTTCCATTTTCCTTCTGCTAGAGGTGAGTAGAAATAGATAGTTGTCAGCAGGTATTATGAAAGAAGTCCCAGTTATTTCAGGTACGAATTACCCAGTGTATTTGTGCCATGCCTTCTTGCTCCAACTTTAAGCCATGGAAATGCACATTATTAGCACCTTTATCAGATGACAAATAACAAGCATTTCAAGAAAGTCAGCTGGCATTGGCCTTGGTAAACATGTCTGGCTTGTTAGCGATTACGTTTGAAAGTCTTCCTTCAAGTTAGGTTTGAGACTTTCCCGTGGGCTTGTTCTCCATACTCTTGCTGCATTCTTTCACCAAAAATAATTAAGAATGATAGAACGAGCTTTGAAAATAAACCTGCACAGAGTAAACTGAGCTGAACTGCACAGAGTTCACAGTTGTCACAACTGGAATTCATGGTTATAAATTTTGCATTTACTTCACGTCACTCCATTGTTTTTATCTCCACTTTTCAAATTTTTTGAGTGGACTGTGAAATGCTTATTAACTACTTCTGCAAGGGACTAGACGCTGTGCCAGCCCAGTTTGCAGACCAAAGCGTCTGACCTCCCTACTTACTACATGTAGATAAAAGGAGATCCATCCCCACCTTCAAGGTAAATTATCCTTTGCCCCTAAGATTGGCACGAAGTAGTGCGTTAACTTCTGGAAATGTGATTGCTGAATTCTTCTTTTGGTAGATTAAATATCTGAGATGAAAAATCAGCTTATCAAAGGCCTAAAACAAGATTGATGCAATTACGAACATATGGTGGGAAATTCAGAAGCATCACAAAGAGGCTTTCTTGGAGCAAGTGCCTCAACTTCCCTGAGCCACAGTTTTTTGTATCTGTAAAATAGAGACCATCCTTTTTTACTAGCAGGTGGGGCCAAGAGGCTTGAACAAACTATTGTGTATGAAATGTTTTGGATAGTTAACCTGGAGCACACCAAGCTGTCCATAAAGGGCACCTGCTGTCACTGTTATTGGTAATACTGCCCTGTGTTGTCACAGGCATAGAATCCAAGTGCTTACATCTCTGTTTCATAACCCAGTGTGTTTTTGAAAAAACAGGAAATAATTTTCTGGATGATCTCTTATTCTCTAGCTCAGTTTCTCAGCCTTAAAAACGTAATTGATATAAAAAAATTGTATGTCCCTTAAAAGTTATTGGAAATTTGAAAACAATGTCATGACTGCTATGATAGCAGGTTTGGAACCCTCTCCTCCATCAGAGGCTTCCGCTTGCCCCAACATCACTCTTGGGTACAAATGGGCCCATGGATAGCTAATAACGCTTCTATCTCTGAGAAGGCAGCAGATGTGCAGATTACTAAGCATATGATGCACAAGATAAACTTTACATTTGCCTAACCCAGTGGTTCTCAGCAGGGGCCTGTTTTCCACCCAGAGGCCATTTGGCAAAGTCTGGAGATATTTTTCAGTTGTCATAACTTGGGGGAGGAGGGAAAGGAAGGGGGAGATGATGCTACTGGCATCTGGTGGGCAGAAGGAAGGAATGCTGCTAAGCGTCCTATAATGCACAGGATAGGCCCCTACAAAGAATTATTGGGCACAAAATGTCAGTGGTGTCAAAGTTGAGAAACCCTGATCTAACCCAAAGAAGCACTCCTCAGCTAACTAAAGGATCATTCCAAAGTAGATCTTCAGGTCAGTTGTTTGAACCCATTATGTATTTTCCCTCAAAAGTGGTTTAATTTATTTTGGTTCACTGAGCCATATTAAGGGCCAACCTGACAACCACCATTGATAGTTTTTCTTTAATTTGCTGTGCTTTGTTTGGGAGATGAGTTCAGAGCGCTCTAGTCTTAGCTGTGAAAAGACCCTTCCAGATCCATCTCAGATAAGGATGACAGCTGAGATTCCCCAAATGGAAGTTATTCATATGAGCCCAGTGTTGGGTGCTCTTGTCTCGGAAAACCACCTGCAGCTCTTCTCAGAAAAGACTGTTGCTAGCCTCCGTGGAATTACACACTTGGCACTTTTTAAAAAAAATGAAGATCACCAGATCAAATTAAGCTAGAGGGTCAGATGTTTCCTTTGCCGGGAAACGAAAAGACAGTAGGTCCTCTTCAGATATTATTTATACCTTTAAGCAGAGCGTAACTGCAGGCTCTGAACAGAATAGCCTTCCACCCCCACCTTCCTGCGCTCAAAGCCGAGCTAAGCCCGTATTATCCCGGGCCACCTTTGTTCCACATGATGTAGGAAATAGCTTGTTCAAACTGCCCTGGTATACTCTGAAGAGGTCTCTTGGGAGGACTGGGGCAGGGAGGGGGGCACACAAGAGCCCTCGAAGCCTGCGGTGTTTATAACCAGCCTTTGCCGTGGCTTCAAGGAGCTGTCACCTACGGCAGAAGCCCTGCAACAGGTGCAGCCATGCAGTGCTAAATTTGTTTCCAGTTATGTTTTGTAAAAGGGCGTGGATCCTTTCTCTGCATCGGTCTATATTTCACATATTGGACAAGAAGTGCCATGTGTTATAGGCACCTACCCACACGTGCATTTTGGTCTTATTTATAAAGAGTGTCGATTCAATGTGTTACTCATTCCAGTGAACCTAGTACTCCGTTTATGTTCGCATAAACATTTCTTGGAACTCTTACCACGTAAAAATGTTTAAAGTTGGTCTCAAGAAAGTAACCTACTTATTTTGGCCAGTTGAACCCTCCTCTTTAAAAAGCATGGGCATGTAAGGCTCGAGAGCCTCAGTATCTAAATGGGATTGTGAAGAGAGCTTTAGTCTTTTCATACCACTGACTGGGGAGACAGACAAACCGTACATCAGCTTGTTTCCACATTCACAGAAAGATACCACCAAAGAAAAAGAAATCCTTATCGTCGAATAAGTAATTTGGGGGAAATTCTAAGAGCTTAGTATTTGGGCATAATTGTTAATGGCTAATGCTCCATGATCCTCAGGAAAAACTGGAGAAATTTAGGACTGTAGTGGACATGGTGTTTGAAGGAAGCTGTATTTAAACAGTATCTTTGTAGGCTGTGCTCTCACTTTCTTTGTGGTTCTTTAGTTCCAGAAGGTATACGGATGCTGCTTATTTCTCTACAGCAATAACGTGGTCAGAAGTTGCATGAGCCATAGCTCTGATCTGGTGCCATTCAGTGGCTAGACACTGAGCCACAGTAACTCCTATAGGTTTGACCGTAGCCATATGATGCCATTGATCTGCTTCTCTCATTACCGGACGGTCTACCCGACACTGTCGTAGTGACATGACATTGTACTTTCTAGAGCGACTTCCCCCGGCATGTTTTTGTGCCCCACAGTGAGCACAGTGGTACCAGGTCAGCCACCTTCCTGGGTTGGGACCGAAGTTACGGCTTCTCCCAGGGAATGTTGGCAGGGGAGGAAAGCTCTGGAACTATGTTCCTTGGAGAAAAACTATCTTGAAAAGGAGATTTTTTTTTGGTTACCTTGATTTTCTTACATTCATTAATATTTTTCCAGTCAATTTAGGCTTGTCTGATTTGAAGAGTTTCAAGAAATCTAAAAGTGGGTCATAGATTACATTCATTCTGAATTTTTGTCAGATGTCTCCATATCAACCTCCCAAAGGTTTTACCAGCCCAACTCCCACCTGCAGTGTGTGTGAGCATCCCTTTCCCCATTCTCTCAGCATCCTGTCTAATTGTGCCTCCCCGCTTTTCCTGGCACTCTGAAAGTTTAAAAAGTTACCTTTTTAAAAATTACTTTAATCTCTTTGAATTCCATTGTAATGTAATCATTAGTGATTTTTATAGTTAGACACTATTTGTATTTCTTTTTTCTGTGACCTATCTGTTCATACCTTTTCCCCATTTTTTTCTTTTGGGTTATTTGTTTTGATTTATAGGAGTTCTTTATGTTTTATACTTATTCAGCATTGTCAAATATTCAAACAAAGTTTTCTTCCACTCTGTCATTTGCTTTTAATTTTACTTAGTATGATATATTTTGTAGTGTAACAACTTTAATTTCAGAGAAATCTGATCCATCGATGTTTTCCTTTACAGTTTCTGGGATTCTTGAAATGCTTAAAAAGGCCTTCCTATCCCCAGTTTGTGAAAACGTTTTTATATCCTCTATTAATTTTATTCTTTTATAGATCTTCCAATACTTGGAATTTATGTTTATGTATCACATAAAATAGGGGTGTAACTTTATTTTCTTTTAAGTGAATTGTCAATTATCCCAATATTCTTTCCCTCTGATTTGAAATATCTTCCTTTTTTTAAAATTCCCATGCTTCCTGGCATCTGCTTCTGGACTTAATGATTTTCTGCACTGGTTTAATTGGGGGTCAGAGAAGGCCTTCTCAGGGAGCGCGATGAGACATGAGGTGGTATCTAAACTGGGCTAAGAATGTGTGAGGTAAGGGTTTGGAGGGGGGAGGGAGGAGAGCTTTCCAGTCAGAAAGGAAGCATGTGGGAAGGTCCTGTGGCAGCTCTAAGAAATGAAATAAGGCTGGCTTGTCAGGGGGAAGTCCTGCAGGGTGAGGGGTTCCTGTTCTCCCACAGGATAAATACGAAGCTCTTTAACATTCTGACCCTGCATTCCTCTCAGCCCTGTCTCCACCCTAGCCCTTCTCCTGGTGTTAGACACAGTTTGTCGGTTTGTCGGCTGGAGCAGCACTGTCTGGCTTCCCCCTTTTACTCGTAGGCTCCCAGCATCCCCTTCCTGCCTGCACCCTCCAGCCCGCCCTCACCCCGGCCTGGTGCCCCATGCCTCACTAAGAAGCTGGTGCTCCGTCCCACTGCCCTGGGCCAGCGCCTTTGCTAAGTGATCCACAGTTGTTTGTAGCAGTCTGTGCCCTCCTTGGGCTGGATGGTTTTCTCAGTCGGGGATCTTGTCTTACTCATCTCTGTATTTGCATAGTCTAGCGTGGAACCTGGTGCAAACGCAATTTACTCAATAATATTTGTTGACTAAATGCGTGAACAAGATTAAAAAAAGATCACTGCCCTTCTAAAAATGTCAGCTTTTTTTTTTTTTTTTTGTGCCGCATAATATACACACTGCAGTACAGCTAAGAAATAACATCTGTCAGCTTTTCTCTCTGCAAAGGAGAGATTGTCACCACACTACTTCTGTTCGCACGTGGCAGATTTTCACGTGTGGTTCTTGTGCCTGGAGTTTCTTGGGGAGACTGTGACAGATTCCTGGGCAAACTCTGGTCTCCAGCAGAGCAGACTCCAGCAGCCCTTCTCCTACTGCGTGTGGCAGTATTTTAGCGTGAAGCCTTCGGGTGAGGGTCCCCTTACAGGACCACAGCCAGACCAGAGGAGGTGGGGGACGGGCTTTCTCAGGGAGGAGCCACCATCTGAGCAAGGTGCAGGACTTGAATAAGTGAACCACTGGCAAGGGCGTTGGAGAGACATTTTGCACATCATCTTTGGTAATATATTCAGAAAGTCATGGTTAAACATCCGGCTCTTTCTTTCCTCCAAAGTCATTGCATGTAGAACCGACTTGGCATCAACTACTGACATTTTAGGTTTTTATTTGTGCTGAAGTGATGCAACTTAATGAAAATTCAACACATAAGTTTGACATTCCCACTCAATTACCATCTTAAATACACAAGAACAGCACTGTATCCCCACTCCATGTATAGCCCTGATGGTTTCCTGTGACAGTCATTGTGGGTTATTTTTGTTTCTTTAACTAAAGTTAAAGCCAAAGTCAGGACCCTTCCAGAATGAGCCTCAGGACAAGGTATTTATAGACTGAGGTGAATGGCAGTGTACAGCAGAGAAAATGTTCTCAGGATGATCCCAGGTGCCGGGTTCCATATGGAGATTCTTCGTGAGCCTGGGCCCGAAGATGTGGGAGGACCCTCAAAGTGCAATTTGTGCCATCTTCCTAGTTTTCAGGGCTGCAAATGGTAGTAGAACATGCAGAAAGCTTTATTTTCCACTAATCAAAGGTCAAGCTGAGACTGAGAGGAAATCTGTAGTCTTACTAACAGCCTTTAAAAAAAAAATGATACAGATGTACATCACTTTTGAGGTTGGTATCTTAGCTCTTCTGATACTGTAATCTTTAGAAGTGAGTGTGTGTGTGTGTGTGTGTGTGTGTGTGTGTGTGTGTGTTGGCTACCAAAGACCTGCTTGCGACCCATAGCAATTAGAATACAGTTATCACTATAATTCTTATTAGGTATGAGGAGAAAGCTGTTTATAGTACCATTGGATGCCTGCCTTCTTAGTTTAGTGTTCTTGTCTGCTTTTCTTCTCCTACACCCAGGTTCTGACTACTTTGGAGGTAATTCCTCCATAAAAGGAGTGGCCATGGGTGGTTAGGAGGTGACAATTTGACCCTAAGCATTCCCCATACAAATAACCTCACCTCACCCTCTTCCATCCTATTCGCTGTTATATTTTCCAACAAAAGAAGGAAGGTAAATTTGAGAAACTACTACGAGTATAGTCTGTAATTCTTTGAACCAAATACCTTGCATATCCATAATAAGCTTTCAATCAACTAGAGCTTTTTTCCTATGTCTGCTGTCGTCCACTTTCATGAAACATGTAAATTTTAAGAAAGTCAATGGATAATTTCCCTTGCATATTTGGATAGATCTGCAGCTGAAGTATCAAAATCCATGTTGAGGGAACGAAGGGGGTGGAAGGCTTGCCCCAGCCCACTCTGAATGAGACACCGTTTCACAGACTGGGTGCTTAGGTTTGTCTGTTAAGACACAGTCACAAGAAACTGAAAATTCACTAGATTTTCCAAACCAGTGTTTTCTACTCTTGGGGAAAATACACTGACTGAATTGTTAGAAAAGGGTTACTCAGGGACACCAGGAACCACTCTCCACAGATGTTCTTTCAGAAAGCAAAGTGATAGGACAGCATCGACGAGAGGTGTCCTGCCAGATCCAGCATGGCTAGCATGGGGGAGAAACTGTCGGCCCCCACAAGGCACCTCGCCGCTCCGTGTGGCTTTCTTAAGAATGTTCCTTGGAGCAGAACATGCTGGAAAAAAGAAGGCCCTCTGTTGCCTCCTTCCATAGTCCCTTGAGACTGTAGTCACTTAGGTGCTCAGAAATTTAAAAAAACGTGGGGAGGGGAACGTGTTGCTTGTTGCTTTTGGGAAATATCAGACTTTTAAATAGAACGAAAAGTCACTGTCAGAGGGGGAAGAAACAAGAAAAAAATACAAGTCAATAATAGATGCTGAAAAGGGAAACTACATGTTAAATTACCCCACCCCTCAGGAGAGGTTCCTCCAGTTGGCTTAGGGAGCTGGAATGCTTTTATGGGGAAATATCTGCCTGCCTGCTCCTCAGAACTTCCAAGGGGCCTGATCTGGACCCTCCTTTCTCTGTAGGACAATATAGGGAGGTGGTAGGGTTTCAGAAAGGCTCAGACCCAATACCTGGAAGCCAAACGTCATATCATGTTTCCCAGGGGTCTTCTGACGTGTGGGTACGCAGGCAGACTAAGAATCAATTTCAACTAAAGAGCTTCTCCTGATTCAGAACCTCATTGCCAGAGCAACACTAGATCCTTTCCAGGCCAGAGAAGGAAATTGCACTTACCAACAGGCATTGTCAATCATGTGAGGCTTCTTTTCAACTTGATGGTCTATAATTTATTTGCAAGGCTAAAACAAATTGATAGTAATTCATATCCAGCCTCTGAATGTTCACACTGTTAGCTTGTAACTTTTAAGTACTATAAACAATTCCTTGTAAATTTTCAAAATTAATGACGTTATGTTTTAATTAACTGAGGTCATACAAGCATAACTCCAACCTCAAATATGAAAAATCCAGGTAAACAATTATAATTTAATTGACTTACTCCAGATTTTACATTGATCCTAAATACTTTATATTCTGAGAAGCATTAAACTCCCCAGTGAACATATATCCAACAGAGTCATGCTCACAGGCAGGTTAGAAAACCAGATGCTATGTTTACGGAATTCTTTAATAAGAGCACAGGATTTTCCAGATGGTTTATTTTTCCTATTTCTCACAAGGCTGTGGAATTCCATAGTACGGTTTGGGGGTTAAGGGTATAATCTTTTGAGCTTGAGTTCATCTACTAGCTCTACTCCTTCCAAACTGGTGACCTTGGGAAGGTGGTCTAATCTAACTGTGCCTTAGTTTCTTCATCCTGTGAAATGGAGCTGGTATTAGTACCTACCTCACAGAATTGTTGTGAAGGTGAAATGAGTTAGTATGTGTCACTGTCTGGCACACAGTAAATGTCCATTGTCACTATCATTCATAGTAACAGAAGCAGTAGTTGTAGTAGTAAGAGATGTTTTTAGTAACGTGAGAGTTTGTAGACACTTTGATGGGACCCATATGTCCTTGGTTGAATTCTCCACTCTTCCTTCCAACAGGAAAATGGCAGATGCACGACAGTGGCCTCCTGAACATCACCAAGGTGTCTTTTTCAGACCGAGGTAAATACACATGTGTTGCTTCTAACATCCATGGCACTGTGAACAACACGGTGACCCTGAGAGTCATCTTTACCTCTGGAGACATGGGCGTCTACTACATGGTCGTCTGCCTTGTGGCCTTCACCGTCGTCATGATCCTCAACATCACCCGCCTGTGCATGATGAGCAGCCACCTGAAGAAGACCGAGAAAGCCATCAACGAGTTCTTTAGGACAGAAGGCGCAGAGAAGCTGCAAAAGGCATTTGAGATTGCCAAGCGGATCCCCATCATCACCTCAGCCAAAACTCTAGAGCTTGCCAAAGTCACCCAGTTCAAAACCATGGAGTTTGCCCGCTATATCGAAGAGCTTGCCAGGAGTGTGCCTCTGCCTCCCCTCATTATGAACTGTAGGACTATCATGGAGGAAATCATGGAAGTGGTTGGGCTGGAGGAGCAGGGGCAGAATTTTGTGCGGCATACTCCAGAAGGCCAGGAGGCCTCAGACAGGGATGAGGTTTACACGATCCCAAACTCCCTGAAGAGAAGTGATTCGCCCACCGCAGACTCGGACGCCTCATCGCTGCACGAGCAGCCCCAGCAAATTGCCATCAAGGTGTCTGTGCACTCACAGTCCAAAAAAGATCACGTGAATGACCCAGAGGGTGTACAGTTTGAAGTCAAAGATGAAGAGGAGACAGAACCGTCCGCTGAACATTCCCCAGAAACTGCAGAGCCTTCTACAGATATAACATCCACAGAGCTAACATCTGAAGAGCCAACGCCTGTTGAGGTATTGGATAGAGTCCTGCCACCAGCTCACCTGGAAACTACAGAGCCAGCGGTGGGGCATGACAGAAACACCTGCATTATTTATGAAAGCCATGTCTAATATCAACTATGAAAAGCTATGCATATCAAGAAAATCAGGGGCTGCTCCTTGTAGTGCAGATGTAGTACGCACTTGCCGCTAAGCCTTACCAGGAGACTCTCATCCCTTAGGTAGGAGTGATGCCATTTTCAAAGGGGAAACACCTGAGTGCAGTTTATTATGTGACTGGAATTTCCCCAGTAGAAAAGGATGTGAGAAACATCAGGGTGCAGAATTGATAATACTGGACAGAAGGCATCTGTCCACGTGATATGAATTTTAGAGGCTCTTCTCTGCCAAATACCTTAATGGGTGATGCCCTTTTGGCAAAGAGAATATTACTGTAAGATATTCTGAGGTCAAGAGCCCTGTCCAATGCACACTGCATTGCTTTTCCTTAAAAAAAAAAAAAAATATATAGGTCTGCTACGATAGCAAATGCACGTACATGGGTTTGTTGCACTTTCTTCTCAGTTTTTATTCCTGTCACTGTTCCTTTAAAATGGAGTAGTTGCTGTTGTTATAGTAATACTAATTGCTCTTTCCGGTTTAGTCCTCTTAGCCACTTTGTCCTTATTTCCCCCTCGAACATGTACCTCACAGGCTTTGGTATCAGTCACTAGTACCAGGGCTGATATCTACAAGTCAGTTGTAATGTTCCAGAGTAGTTACTACGCTCATTATTTTTGTCACTTCCCAAGCCTATTTTCATACATTACTTTTTTTTTGTTTCCAATGAAGCTGCTATTGTGAAACTGAGAAAAACCTTTGCCCAGGAATAGCACTTTAATAGCCAAATAAAAATGTGTTTACCTGTCCAATTCTGAGAGCCTTTTGGTGAGCTCAACTGAAGTATGGAGGGAGATTGTAAAAGGTTGAATATACCCATATTACCCGTGAAAACTGCTCTTTTTATGGTTAAGTAACATCATCCTACAAACAAAAACTGATTCTTTATCTGGAAAATATATTGCTTCCAAAGACAGAGGCATTTGATGAATCCCTGCAGGTTGTAGAGTATTCCCAGAAGGGCTTGCAGGGACATACGCTGTTGGGTGTAGAGTATTCCCAGAAGGGCTTGCAGGGACATACGCTGTTGGGTTGTAGAGTATTCCCAGAAGGGCTTGCAGGGACATACACTGTTGGGTGACTCAAACACTGGATTTGGGGCAGCAAAAGAAAGATCTGTGAAGCCGTGTAACCAGGTCCACTTTTGTAAACCACAGAGCTAACTCGTTGGTCTTGAAGGGGAGAGTGAAAGGTTAGAACAATGACCTAGGGAACTGTGTCATCAAATTTCATGCCAGATTGTGGAATTATTTTTTAGTCTCACAAGAAAGCAGTTATACGCGAGACTGAATGATGTTATGGAAAAAAGAAAAAGTCAGTCTATGCAAAGGCCAATACTTTACCTGACTGTGCCAATAATCAGCTGCCTGGCTTTGGGCAGGTCTGGGTCTCAGTTTCCTTATCTGTCAGAGGGGGCAGACTAGATGGGCTCTGAGTACCATCTAAATGGTCTCACTCTCACAGAACCAAACCAATATCATCATGCTTGCTCTCTTTCCAGTTACTTAACAGATTTTCACTTTTCTCTCTGGGTTCAGCTCACATTGTTTATGCTGCATGACTTACTCAAAGAGGATCAATTTCAAATAATCATAGCATTTTAAGCAAGTTGTGGATCTTCTCTCCCAAAACATCATTAGGACCACTTCTGTAGTTGAAATTTAATCGTGGTGAGAATGAGTGGTATTTCATTTTCACTTAGAATCTTAAAGTTGTCGTAAGGGTCGTGGCCACATCAAGTGGATGGGATCATGACATTGGAGGTTACACGGGCCACGTTGGTGTAAAGAGAGAGAGCAGACCCAGATGTGTAGTCCTCACTCTGTCACTATCTGGATAAGTGACCTTGGACAACTCCTTTTCCCTCTCCAGAGTTTCATCTTTTTCACCTGCAGAATATGGGGGTTGTGCCTGATGAGTCACAGGATCCCTTCTAGCTCAGACATTTATTGCTTTCTAGAAAGTTTGTAATCTCCCAAGATGGCATGGTCCCCACTGCAAGAGACAAACAACATTGGGAGCAAAAATGGATACAGGAGATCGGTTGCTTTTGAGGTTCCGATTTTACAATGAATGTGTCTAGCTCTGCAGCCTGAGGGCAGTGGGTTTGGCTTTAGGGGTGGCCTGCTGGGCTTCTTCATTCATAGATAATTCGTGTGGAAGGCAATCTGACAAGACCTGGAGTTTGGTCAGACATCACTTAGCCAGGAAGGAACTGCTGGCATCTAGTTAGAAGTGTCTTGGGTCGTCACGGAAAGCAACTACTAGTCCAGCAGTCAGGAGTAACCATGACTCCCAGTGGGCTCTCTGGGCTAGGATTTTATGTATTTGGGTTGCAGAACAGCTTTACCTCCAACTCTCAGAATATAAACATTGTCCACTTGCTGTGGAGGTCAGCAAATTCTTAGTATGGATCTGTTTGCCCAAAACAGTAACAGAGATTTAAGCTCATTTTGTGATACTGTGTAAACTTTTCCCCATTCTGTTCAGTTCTCATTCCACCCAGACCCATGTGCAGATTTCCACATGGAAATTACAGGAGAAGGCATCAATTCTATCTAGACATTGATTAGCATTTAAAAATGTAAAATCAGCAGATTTTTTATGAAGCGGGAGCAGAAATGTGTAGACCAAAGAATGTTCCAGATTGGTTTTAGCTTCTTAAGCCTGGGGAGATTATTATATAGATTTTCCAAACTTTTACCTTCTGAGGCATCAAAAAGCTCTTGATATAATAATAGCCAACCTAAAAGGAGGTTGGCTTACAATGGAGATTTTTCCTTCCAGAAATTCTATGCTCTTCCTGTCCCATCTTACAGCTTCTTTATGAAATGAGAAAGGCTCTCCCTCTAGAATATAAAATGCAGAAAGACCTCGTGACTTTCAGCTGATTTTTCAAAGATAAACTGTTCAGCTTCATAGAAACGCATAGAAGTATGGCTGTAGGTGTGTGTGCTTGTGTGTGCGCATGCACATTAGGCTCATTTGGGCAGTTTTAAAAGCTTAACACTAAATCCCAAGCCATGTCCTTTGGGTCTTATGTAGTCATTCTCAATATCAAACAGCTTCTGGTTTCTGAGTCATATCTCTAACAACTTTTTTTCTTGAAATTCTGAAAATGATTCAGATATGTGTGCATATTTAATTCACTTTGATGACCTGTAAACTTGGACGGTATTTATTCTAAATGGAAAAAAAAACAATTTTATACTGAAAATCTATGTAATTTATAATGGTTTTGTTTTATATATTATATTTTCATATCTTTAGGGCACATCTACTGTTCTCATCTTTTTGTATATCATACTTGGCAAAAAGAAATACTAATACTTGACTAAAATCTAGGAACCAAATGTGACATATAACATATAGAAATTGCTCTAAAAATATCTGAATGTTCTCACCCATCCCAAGCGTTATTGTGCCATTACATCCGGAATGATTTGTCTCAGATGCTTGTGAGCATTCCTTTTTTTTTTTTTTTTTTTTTTTCAAAAAAAAAGATTAAAAGCCCCCCACCCCCCAAAAAATTTTTTTTCATATTCTTTTTTTCTTTCTTTTTTTTTTTTTTTTTTTTTTTCCCAAAAGTAAGGCTAAAAGGCCCGACATCCCACACAACGGATTCTGGAATCTCCTTCCTTCCTTTACCTTTTTTATTGTTTCTTTCATTTTTAACTGTAGAAGGCTGTGTTGTTTACGTTTCCCTTTGAAGGGCAAAGGTGAGATAAGAAAGCAATTTGAGGAAAAGACTGAATTGAACTATGGCTATGTAAATTATTTAATGGACTGATGACCTGTTTGAAGTCTAATGCTTGGATTGTTATTTATTGGTGATCTAGGATCTGCTCAGCTCTTTAGCACACAAAGAAAATGTAAGGCACAAAGAGTATTTGCATGTCGTGAGCAGGCCCCCTCTCGGTGTAGTGCAGCCAACACGAATCAGCTTCACTGTAAACACGCCCGTCCCAGCCACTGGAGACGCGGTTTTAGAAAGGCAAATCGGACACCTCTTAGTCACAGGTTGAAATACAGTGTTCTGTCAGTGCTAAAACTCCTTTAACGGCAGCCCCTATGGTTCTGTTAACAGGGGACTTCCTCTCAGTGTTTCATTTGGGAAGAAAATGGGACATTTAACTTATCTTGCAGATACTCTATTTTGTACTCGGCACAGTTCAGTTACTATTCTGTACCTATCTTCACAGATAGGTTGGCATTCCCTTAAGATTATAATCCCTGTTCCTATTCTTGCTTTTTAAACCAATTTACTAGTACTCTTTCATCCTACCAAATCTCACTGTATATTCGCACACATATTTTGAGCACCTGATGATACCTTCAAGACACTAGTCATTTGGACGTTCACTTATTCATTTAAAACTCCCTCAGTAGATAACAAAGTTCATTTTCCTAATGACTTTTTTAGGGTTTCTACGGTGATTAATCAGGTTTGGATTAAACAAACCAATGGTGGTGGGGGGGAATCAAAACAGAATTGCTTAATATGTTTTCCAAAGGACTGAGTGTGTGTCTGCTATACAAGAAAGTATCATCTGAGGATGATAATGATCTTCGAGATTTTTTAGAAATACCAGTTTTAAGGGGGCTAATACTTAGAATACCACAATCAAAAATGAAGCTGTTAGGGAATGTAAAAATAGAAAACAAATAGTTTTAAGAATATTCTGGCATAAATTGATTTTATTTAACCAGTAATAAAAGGCTTCAGATGTATCTGTCAGATACCATAGAGCTGCTTACAGTGAGTTAGGGTTGAAGAAGATGCTTGCTTGTACTTGTATTTGGCTTGCTATATCTCTAGTTCTGGATGTCCTTGGTTAAAATTGGAAAATAAGATAAAAACTTTATCTGGGCAGAAATTTCAAACTGTTGATTTTGTGAGCTATAAATGTTCACTTTTAAAAAATAATTTAAAGATATAAAATGACTTTTAAGTTGATGTTATAGTAGCAAAACAAAAAAACCATGTGCTCCATCCTGTATTTTGATTGTTGCTTTAATAAAGGATTTGCGCAGGTGTGTGGATTATGTGTCATGTCCCACCTGAAGGGCATTTGATTGTGGCCTGATTCACTCTTTCAGTGGTAAGACGTCTGTCACCAATTCTTTTCCCTACCTTTTGCATCCATGACATGTCTTGGGGGAAAAAAAGGAAAAATGAAATTATTTGTATGTAAAACTACAAAACTTATCCAAATTCAGAAACCTTAACTCCATCCTAACAAACTTTATAGCAGTGTATTTTTATCTGTATCAAGAAATCATTTTTAACATGTAACATCAAGCATTCTGTAGAGAATCCAAAAAGGCCAGGAAACTTACATACTCAGAACATTCCACAGAAGGTATGAGTAATAGGTCTGCGTAGACACCACCTAGACAACAACCAAATCCAGGCCAAATGCAAGAACATGCTAAGTAGGTTCCTTTGACAATCAGTAAGCTTCAAAAGCTGAATCCCTCTCCGATAAGATGAGATGTGGGGCATGTAAGCAAAACAAGAAAGGGCACAACCAAATGGGAAAGCAAGACAAAAAGGGAAGAAAGTTACTTACTTCAGACTAGAGAGGCAAACAAAATAACTGAGTTATCCAATAAACTATGCATATAACTAACCATCCCCAGGTTCTCCCAAGCAAAAAAAAGAAAACCAGCCTAAGAGAATTATGCTGGCATTAATGGAAAAATTAGCACTTGTGTCATCATGAGAGAGAAAATAGGAAAGTTTTGTGCTAACCAGCTAATTTTGACTAGTGCATATTTTCAGAGCCAGAGCAAAGAGTTGCTCAATTTTTTGCAGGTTTTGGAATGCAATGGACCTTAATCAAAGGAGCTAGATAAAGATTCATATTAATCAGTGATTTTCAAATAAGCCTATAGTCACTGAGTGGGAAAATAAATGTAAAGTTATCTGATTTACATATCTTTTTTACAAGCTTGAAAATCTCTGATAAAGGGGGAGCTCATTACCTCCTGCAGTAGCATATGCCACTGTGGCGGGGTTTTAAGTGCTGAGTCAAAAACTGTTGAAGTGGTACCACACTGGTCCTTGAGCTACCTGGAGCTGAAAATGTGAGTTAGTCTTACCACAATAAAACTGCCTTTTTACTGTCAACGCAAAACTAAAATTGTAAATGTATTCATGTAAAAGACAGGATTACAAAAATTTGGCATGCTCCTGATGCTACTACATTAATTAACATGCCCTGTGGCAAACACCTTTTGAGTGAATGGTTTCTGCCAATGGGTGGTAGAGGCAGAAGTCAGGTGAATCAGGTGCTCCCCTGGCCCCACCGCCCCAGCCCCTGAGATGTCCTAAGGCGACAGCTCACTAAATAAAGGATGGTTCAGCAGCCAGAAGAAAGAAGTGAATCAAGCAGCAGATTAATTGCCTCAGTATATTAGTATACATTTGAAGGACTATTAGAACTGACTACTGAGAGACGTGTATATATGTGTTAGGTGGCATATTGAGGTATTTTAAAATAGCAATCGAGTTAGAGCTGGCCCCAACTGCATTTACGCTATTAGGTAAAATGAAGATATGAAGGGTAAAATAACAACTTTGCTAAGATATTAAATAACTAATGAGTAAGCTAAAAATATGAAGATTGATAAAGCAATATGAATTTTTCAAAAAACAAATTTTTCACTACCAGTGGAGTGGCTTTCCTTACAATTATTCTTGTTTTAAAGTTCATTATGGAGTAGGAGTCCCAGTGAATTATGCAGAAAAATCACCTGCATCTAGAATTCTTAACAACATTAGGGGACTTTCTGTTCAGTGCAAATGCTGTACCGCACCTATTTCCTGAAGCGCTTCGCGATTCATAGGAAGCTGATGTGTTTTGGAGACCCCTGAGGTGTTCAGTGCCTCTGGTTTTAAGTCTGATTGACTATCGTGTCTGCTGGGCTGCACACTTCTTCCAACTAGGCAAATGGTGAGGTGAACAAAGTCGTCCCAAAGCTGTAAGAAGCGTCCTAATTCTAACCATCAAGGAAAAAATGACAAGTGTGTGTGAAGAAAGAGGTACAAGTCTCTGTCCCAGCTGTCCAGACTGCCCCATGGCGGATGATGTTTCCCACTCTCATCCCCGCTAGCATTACCTCAGCTGTTCTGCCAGAGGACCAAGTTACTGGGCATGAAGTAAAATGCTTGATTACAGAATAGAGTCTATGAAAAAAATTCATCGACCACGTAGTAGACATTTTATCAGTTTAACATAAAAGAAGCAAATTTTAATGCTGGCTATGTTTGAAATTATTTTAAAACTGAAACATTACAAAAATTATGACTTGGCATCATCTTTGTAGCAATGTCTTCATCTAAAGAAGAAATTTGAAAGTGTTAAGACCTTAGAAATTGCAGATGATTTAAATACATTCTATTTGTAGGGGGAAAAAATGACAGCTGATGTAGAGCATCTGTGATCATTAAATTTTTTAATGTGCAGAATGTAACGTTCTTAATTTTTTGGTCATCACAGTAATTACTGTGATTAATAAATTTCTGAAACCCTGCCAGATCATGAAAAAAAATTTAATCCCCCAATTAAAAATATATACGTACTATTCTTGTATCATGTTAACTATTTTATGTTAGCTTCTCTCATTCCACAATGAGTTTTATGTGATTGAGTTAAATATATTGTACTTTATGTGAGTCCTTTGAATTTTTTTTTTTATTATTTTTTTTAAAGATTTTTTTTTTAATTTATTTATTTGAGAGAGAGAGAATGAGAGACAGAGAGCATGAGAGGGAGGAGGGTCAGAGGGAGAAGCAGACTCCCTGCCGAGCAGGGAGCCCGATGCGGGACTCGATCCCGGGACTCCAGGATCATGACCTGAG